>NC_069505.1:166268103-166568103 GCF_027579735.1 Bombina bombina | reverse complement strand
AACAGCTCTCTTCCCTCCCCCACAATTGTCCCCGCCATCTTAAGTACTGGCAGCAACTCTGCCAGTACTAAAATAAAAGGTATATTTAGGCTTTTTTTTTTTAAAAAAGCATATTTACATATGCTGCTGTGTAGAACCCCCCCTTAGCCCCCAACCTGACTGATCCCCCACCAAACAGCTCTCTAACCCTCCCCCTCTGCCTTAATGGGCGCCATCCTATTTTCAAAATTAAATTATCCCTTTCTCATAATTTTATAAGACAATCTTTTATGTAGTGTAGCGGCTCCCACCCGCTCCCGCCCCGTGCACAGAGTGGCTCTCTCTGCATCGGATGGCCAAGGGGTGTTATTGCAGGATGACTTGATATCGAGGCATCACTGCAATAACCGGAAAGCGGCTGGAAGCGAGCAGGATCGCTTACAGCCGCTTTAAACCCCTAATGTCGTACAGGGTACGTCGCTGGTCTTTTAAGACCAGGTTGTGTGCGACGTACCTTGTACGACATGCGTCGTTAGGGGGTTAAACAAAGAATGACATGGGAACGAAGCAAATTTGATAATAGAAATAAATTGTATTTTTTTTTTTTTTAAATTGTATGCTCCGTCTAAATCTCAAAATAATTTTTTGAGTTTCATATCCCTTACAATGAATGATATACAATATAACAATATAGTGGTGTAATGAACTAACCCTTAGAGACAGATTGTTCATTGGATGATGAGGACAACTGTCACAGCACTTTTTATGGTCAGGATAAAAACAAGTCGAGAATATTCCTTTTTCAAAAAGGAAAAATATTTAAATTTTTTAAAAATTCTCTTTTTGTTTAAGTTAAAAATGCAGCACAGCAATATATATATATATTTCCAAAGTAGTGGAGAGAGACCTTTTAATCCTGCATGTAATCCATTATTTTAAACCCACTGTATCAAATCTCCAATTTATCATCTTTGGGAGAATTGGTGCAGACCCTTAAAATAATTTATTTGAAACAAAAGTTAAAGCGAGACACAGAAAATAGGGGAAATCATTCCTTGTGATTTCAAAGCAAGAGAATTCAGCACTCTTTAAATCTTTAACATGGGCATTTTATTTTTCACATCTTTTTCAAGTCAGCCACTTGATACAAAGAAACACCTGCGTAAAGGTTACAACGACTCATCAAACTAGTAAGTTTAAAGCTTAAAGGGGCACATAAAAGCGGCAATAATTTAAGATTTTTTTTTATTTATATATATATTTGAAACAAAAGTTAAAGCGAGACACAGAAAAAAGGGGAAATCATCCCTTATGATTCCAAACCAAGGGAATTCATCACTCTTTAAATCTTTAACATGGGGAATTTATTTTTCACATCTTTTTCAAGTCAGCCACTTGATGCAAAGAAACACCTGCGTAAAGGTTACAACGACTCATCAAACTAGTAAGTTACTTAATCAACCATAAACAACCTACATGTATAGTGCCCCTGTAGGTATCAAGAAGCAAACATTATAACAAAATAACAATGGAATACACATTTAGAGCAACCGCAAACTGAGTTCTCAATAAAAATATTGAATAGCCAAAAAATACTCTTTTTTACTTGTTGGCATAATATTTCCTTTAAGGTATTCAAACCAAACAAAGAAAGAGGTGCACCTCGTTATGCTAGAATCATTTAGGGAACTGTATGAGAAAAGGCACTGTGGTTCTGTTCCCTGCTGACTGCGACTTTTGCCGCACACAAGGTCTATAGGCCTCAATCTTTCAGATCACCTTATGACTTTTGTTCATTTTATGATTCCTCACAGTCAGCGGATCATACTTTGTTAAACAAGCAGTATACTATGGCACATACCACCTCCACCGGAAAGCTCTAAATGTGTATGCATTTGTATTTTTGTTATACTATTTGCATCTTGATACCTACAGGGGCACTATACATGTAGGTTGTTTATGGTTGATTAAGTAACTTACTAGTTTGATGAGTCGTTGTAACCTTTACGCAGGTGTTTCTTTGCATCAAGTGGCTGACTTGAAAAAGATGTGAAAAATAAATTCCCCATGTTAAAGATTTAAAGAGTGATGAATTCCCTTGGTTTGGAATCATAAGGGATGATTTCCCCTTTTTTCTGTGTCTCGCTTTAACTTTTGTTTCAAATATATATATAAATAAAAAAAATTCTTAAATTATTGCCGCTTTTATGTGCCCCTTTAAGCTTGTGTGGGCTCTGTAGTACAGTGTTACATTACAGTTTGACACTGCATCCAGGACATGTGTATACATATTCAGGTCACTGATTTCTCGCTTAGTTTAATTTAAAAGAGGGTCAAGAAGCACTTGACCTATTCCCTAGCTCTCTTTCTGTCTCTATCCTGTCATTTCATATAACCTTCTCCAGTTAAAGATGACACATCACTTGTTAGGTGATATTAGTAATTAAATATACAGATCGAAATAAATATACAGTTCAAAATACTGAGAAAAAAATGTACAGATCACTTAGCAATTTGCATTAAAACCTAAGCAATCAAATTATATAAAGCACATTGGTGTGTCCTATAATTAAACAAATGGAATTAAAAAGCAAATGTAAATTATGGTATAAATATATTGTTACATGCAAATATAAGGCATAAGAAATCAATGTTTAGACTCGGCTAATTTTGGTGTTCTTAACAACTGATATCCAATCTCTGTAAAATGCTTGTGTTTGAATACATTAGGCCATCCGTTGGAACATCTGGGTTCACTGCATAAAGAATGGGTAAACACAAAAACACACTAGACCATCCTACTTGCATCTACCAGGAGTGTTGATAGACTTTTATGCAGATCTACAAGGGAAGTAAAAAAAGTTCCAAATGGGAAAAGAGGACTGATAGGTCTCCAGAAGAAAACCTTACTGCCCACAATTGCCACTTGTGATGCAGCATTGGTTGGCAAAATTTAAGATTGCACAAGAGCTCTCTAGTTTGGAGAGAAATTATAGTGCAGACATCACAGGGGCTGAACTCGCTGAATTCTATAAGAAAAAGGGCGGAATTTGGAAGTCCCAGAGAGATTAGAGATAGAAAGTAATAAGGCTCTCTGGGATACAGAATTTCACATGGGAGAGTGAAGTTAACAAGAAAACACCCAGGACTGATATAAAGTCTCAATTTGCAGCAAATACAAATTAAACTTAAATGTATTCACTACAATTTAACTTGGTTTTGCCTCAAGTTTAATATATATAACTTTTCTGGCAGTTAAATGAGTGTATTGGGAATTTTGCGCAAGCTTCACCTGCATGCAGCTGGGGAAATAATATAGTGATTGCAGCTTATGTAAAAATGCCTACAGCATTTCAGTAGAATTGTAAGAAAGCTTCAGACATACCCTGGGAACTCCCCTGTACAGTAAAGGGAGATCCCCTGTCTCTCCCACTTTCTAAAGCTGTGTTTTATTTTACAATAGAGCAAATACAAAGTGCAATACAGTATAATTTGTAAGAGATACACAGAAATATAAAACATATGAGTCTAATTTGTTAAAGTAACACATAAAACTTACAAACATAATCAGAATTTGTAAAATCACTGCTGGATGTAAATTTAAATGTATTAAAATATAAAATATGAAGTGCAAAGCTTAAATGTAATAAAACTGAAAGGACCCAATCTGAAGTGTGAAGTAATTTAAAATATAAAGCACAAAGTGTAAGCATAACAAAGCTCTTATGCTATGCAGTGCTATATTGCACTGGGCTTGCAGTGAATGACTCTTAGAGAAGTATACAAAATTTGCCTGTCTAGAATGTTGTGATAGATCTTGCAGTGCTGGAGAATCATTTTAGATCATTTAATTTAAGTGGAAAGCTTTATGGGAGGCATCTCTCATCTTTCTCTGGGGCTTTTAGGATCCACACTTTTTCTTTCAGTGAGTTCTGCCTCTGTGAATTCTGCACTATAATTTATATCCAAGCAGGAAAATATTTTATCATAAGGCCCACGATATTGAACTTCTTCATTCTATATTTCTCACATGGTATTATGACATATTAAAGTTAATACTGTTTAGAATTTGTTATTTCCACCACCAGTATAAGTGGGACACTGTTGTGTTATTTAGATAGATGGTTATTCTTTTTTTTACTGCATTTACAGCAGAGGCAATTAAGAATAGATCCTATTGTTTACTTTTGATGCTCTACTTAAATGAGCGTCTGTACATCTAATACATCCAAATTATGTTATGTCTGTTATGTTTTGTCCTTCATATTTGTCTCTTGTATGTTTTGATATAAACATAATAACATTTTTTTAGAAAACAAAGTTCCAAGAGCAGAGTAGCTGGATTTGTTTATGTATTATTTTCTATGGCTAGAAGAGTGGCTCCAGTTTGAGACAAATATTTGGGTTATAAATATAATTTCTGTATGTATTGTTAAAGGGATAGTACACTGTAAAATTATTTTTATATTAATGTATTTTTAATTACTGGTTATACCAGCTGCAAAGTATAAAATGTATGAGAAATTGCAATTTCAGGTTTATTTGTGTATATGAAATAGCTGGTTTTGTGCTTTGAAACCACAGCCTATTACAATGGGCTGAGTTTCAGGTAATATCATATCTCATTATGGTATCACTTTGTGTACACACACTTGCTTCCTTATCTTATATTTGTCTGTAAACCTAAGTTCAATACTTAGAGAGAACAATGGAAAATAAACATTTTATTACTTGACTATGTGGCACCCCACTAGGAGTGTAATTGCTTCTGCTAGCTGTGTTTACTTAGGCTATTTAATAGCTGAGACTCCAGTATAAAAAATTTCAGTATAAGTGGGGATACCACAGGCTTAATCAGCTATTTCAAATGCCAAAATAGGGGTAAAGGAGCTACTTGTAACAATTTACTGCACTCTAGCAGGTAAAATGGATCATTGGGAACAATTTAAAGGGAAGAACATTTTTGGGTGAACTGTCCGTTTAACCCTAAATTAAATGTGCACCCAACCTCTTATGTTAGTGCTAGCTGTGTTTGAAATGTGCATAAAGTGAAGCCTGTGACTATATCGCCATTTTGGTATTCTACATACAAGGAACAAAATCCGCCAGTTCCATATGCAATCAAAGGAATTTTACTGTTGTTGTCTGCCAACTTTTGGACTTTATCTATACAAGGATATAAACATCTAGCAATAAGAAATACACATAAGAACCATTAATTTAATGGAAAAACAGAATGCGTTGCCAGTAGTTGGTAATGATCTCAGTTCTATAGAATAAGTAGTTTCTAATGATTAAGGCTTTCAGCTTCTAGGTTTTCTGTTGTAAAAACAGTCTCAGTTTGATCTCCTGACTATTGCCATGCCTCCAAATTTACATCAACATAGGAACCAAACCTACCAGTCAAAATAGTCTTTAACTTTTCACCCAATGTAAAAATTAGCTTTGTAAAGAACATGGTATCCATTTGCAATTAGAGTAAATAAAAACCACATACTCTGTTAAATAAGGTTGTACGTGCAAATAAACACGCCAATAATAGTTCTAATTTTGGTATTTACCGCACACAAATATGGCTTTTGTTAGTCTGACCTGTACAACTCCACCCCCACCTGATGGGGGTAATTTTAAATCACAAAAGATATCGGGGGCAGGTGCATATTATGTGTGCAAAGTAAATTATGGTTTTTATTTAATCAACATTAAGGCTCAGTCACGCAGTGCTCTGGTAATATATTATTCTGAGAATAGTTAGACTTGCTTGAGGTCTCACATCAGTAGGTATGTAATCACAGTGGCTACAGAGAGCAATAAAAAGGAGTTTGAAACAACATGATGGTTTTTGTAAATTGTGGCATTTTACTAAGAGAACATTACTGTGAAAATGGCAGGCCTGATACATCCACAGTATTGTGTCAGTTCTTTGGATGCTGAGAATGCTGTATTAGGGTAAAGTCAAGCAACAATAAAACATGCTGTACTCAAACTGTTTCTTCAGTATCTCAAAATGAAAAGCGTGAATATAAATGTTGCTAACTAGTGAGAATCAGGCTGTCACCTCCACGCACCGTTAAAATAAAATAAAAAAAAGACGTAATCTTAAAAGGACATAAAACACGTTAAGATTGTGATATAAAATGTTCAGTTATGTGTAGTACAAAAAAAAATTGCAATATACTTTTATTACTTATTTTGTCCCAGATTTGTTTTTATTATTTATTTTGTCCCAATTTTACTCTTTCCAATTCCCCAGAGTTTTTATAAAGTATCAACTGCCACCATGTTAAAACCTAGGTTTCCCTTTAACTAAGCTCTGCTAATCAGCACAATTAGGGGCAGATACAGTGTGCATACGTTGGCTGTGAAATACAGCGATGTTAAAGGGACTTCAAACCCTGATAAATAAAATCCCTTCAGTTGGATCTGAAATACCAAATGTTTCTTGCATGACTCAGTAATTGTACTGATTGTACAATTAAAAACAATATGTTCTGATTTACTTCTATTATCTAGTTTTCCAAAAATACTTTTAACAATGTTATACATTGTGCAAACACTTCTGCCATCTAGTGGTAAAAAGTATATAAAATCATTCTTGCAATACTGCTACCGTAAAGTGCTCCAGACGTGAGCTGGAACGCTTTGTTAAAATAGTACACTGAATTATGAATGAAAAAATTGGCGTTTCATGTCACTTTTACATTGGTATATTCCGCACAGCCATTGATTATACACTTTATCTGCTCCTAATTATCCTCAGCAGAAAAGATTTGATAAGGAAAACCAAGCTTTGAGAACATGGTGGCGCCAGTAGTGGACCTTCTCAACCGAGGGTCCTGGTGCAAAAGTTTTTTAGGTCCTTCTCAAAGGGTAATTCAGTAGTAAGCAATAGTAATAATATACATGCTGTTCTGCATTATGATTTTGAGGATAGATAGATGATAGATAGATAGAGATAGATAGATAGATAGATAGAGATAGACAGACAGATAGATATAGATAGATAGATAGATAGATAGATAGATAGATATAGGTAGATAACTAGATAGATAGACAGACACACAGACAGATAGATATAGATAGCTATAGATATATAGATAAATAGACAGACAGATAGAGATAGAGAAATAGATATATAGATAATATAGATAAAGAGATTGATAGATAGACAACCTGCACTAATAAAAAAACTCCCCCGCATTAGGATCGTACACATTCCGCAAACACCTATGTATAGACTGGCTGCTATGGGTCACCTCCAGCACTTGGTCCCTGGTGCCACCGCACCTGCTGCACCAATGGTAGTACCACCCCTGTGTGGCGCCTGTTATTTTATAGAAGCTAAAGTTCTGTATAGAAACTAAACCTTTACACTTATTTCTTCATTATTTATATACAGTAATTAAAAAATGCATCTACATATTATTCTCAGGCTAATGTGCCTTGAACACATACTTCTACCTAGCATTTATTCACTGTTTAATGCTCCTGTAAAGGGTTAGATTGGCACCATAAAGCGGGACATTTTGTTCATGCACGGCTCATCAGGAAGTGCGGCTGTCATATGATTTCTGTCAGATACAATCTGTTTGAGATTTCTTTTTACTTTCAAGCACAGGGCTGCTTGTCTGTTTTCTAACCTTAGGTGATGGGTCCTGCTGCCTTGTCAAGTAACATTTGAGTTCCCTCACTACCTGCCTGTTGACTAAAGCACAGACTCACTGCAGTAGGAGAGCCAGCCTCAAGGCAACCCAGTATCTGTCTCTTCTTGTAATTAGTTGCAGTCTTGTGTGCAGTAAAGAGCTTACAATACTAATGTAGATACATTAGTGTTTGCAATCTATTTAACTCTTATGCTCTCACACATTTTTTATTAAAAAGGAACAATAAAATATCTATATTGTTACAGCATTTTATTTTTAAACAGATTCTATTTTTTTAAGGTGGGTTTAATCCCTGCACAGAAACTCCTCAAAACTTCTTTTTATTCTAGATAAAAATACTGACACTGATTGGAGCATACTTAAATATGTCTGCTCACCAGCATAATCCTTATCCAGAGCAGCACTGCAGCAGAACTTTATAGGGATGCCGTAATTCAATATTGTGCTCCCAATGATCAATTTTACCTATTGGGGTGTTTACAAATAGCTACTTTACCTTTAAGAAAGTTAATTTTGGCTGTTAAAAGCACAGCCTACACAGTATTGGTAAAAAAAGCTATTTAAACAAGAAGCTGCAGGAGAAATCAGCTTTCCAGTAGGGATAGGAGAAAGTTAAGTCAATTTGAAAGGGTGTTCCTGCAGCACACTTGAATGCAA
This sequence comes from Bombina bombina, assembly GCF_027579735.1. Lineage (NCBI taxonomy): Eukaryota > Metazoa > Chordata > Amphibia > Anura > Bombinatoridae > Bombina > Bombina bombina. Next base: position 166,559,803 of record NC_069505.1, on the reverse strand, counting down.
TGAACTCTTATCATAAGTAAAAAAGCTAATTTGTTTAAAAATAATACAATATTTTAAGAAAATATATGATTTATTATTACTTTTAACTTTAAACCCTATCGCCTAGATTTAGAGTTCTGTGGCCAAGGGGTGCGTTAGCTACGCTGGCTTTTTTCTGGCCGCACCTTTTAAATACCGCTGGTATTTAGAGTTCACAGAATGGCTGCGTTAGGCTCCAAAAAAGGAGCGTATAGCATATTTACCGCAACTTCAACTCTCGATACCAGCGGTGCTTACGGACGCGGCCAGCTTCAAAAACGTGCTCGTGCACGATTCCCCCATAGAAAACAATGGGGCTGTTTGAGCTGAAAAAAAACCTAACACCTGCAAAAAAGCCGCGTTCAGCTCCTAACGCAGCCCCATTGTTTGCTATGGGGAAACACTTCCTACGTCTGCACCTAACACCCTAACATGTACCCCGAGTCTAAACACCCCTAACCTTACACTTATTAACCCCTATTCTGCCGCCCCCTGCATATTTTTTTTAACCCCTAATCTGCCGCTCCGTAAACCGCCGCTACTTACATTATTCCTATGTACCCCTAATCTGCTGCCCCTAACACCGCCGACCCCTATATTATATTTATTAACCCCTAATCTGCCCCCCACAACGTCGCCTCCACCTGCCTACACTTATTAACCCCTAATCTGCCGAGCGGACCGCACCGCTATTATAATAAAGTTATTAACCCCTAATCCGCCTTACTCCCGCCTCAATAACCCTATAATAAATAGTATTAACCCCTAATCTGCTCTCCCTAACATCGCCGACACCTAACTTCAAACATTAACCCCTAATCTGCCGACTGGAGCTCACCGCTATTCTAATAAATGTATTAACCCCTAAAGCTAAGTCTAACCCTAACACTAACACCCCCCTAAATTAAATATAATTTAAATCTAACGAAATAAATTAACTCTTATTAAATAAATTATTCCTATTTAAAGCTAAATACTTACCTGTAAAATAAACCCTAATATAGCTACAATATAAATTATAATTATATTATAGCTATTTTAGGATTTATATTTATTTTACAGGTAACTTTGTATTTATTTTAACCAGGTACAATAGCTATTAAATAGTTAAGAACTATTTAATAGCTAAAATAGTTAAAATAATTACAAATTTACCTGTAAAATAAATCCTAACCTAAGTTACAATTAAACCTAACACTACACTATCAATAAATAAATTAAATTAAATACCTACAATTACCTACAATTAAACCTAACACTACACTATCAATAAATGAATTAAATACAATACCTACAAATAACTACAATTAAATAAACTAACTAAAGTACAAAAAATAAAAAAGAACTAAGTTACAAAAAATAAAAAAATATTTACAAACATTAGAAAAATATTACAACAATTTTAAACTAATTACACCTACTCTAAGCCCCCTAATAAAATAACAAAGCCCCCCAAAATAAAAAAATGCCCTACCCTATTCTAAAATTAAAATAGAAAAGCTCTTTTACCTTACCAGCCCTGAAAAAGGGCCCTTTGCAGGGCATGCCCCAAAGAATTCAGCTCTTTTGCCTGTAAAAAAAACCCATACAATACCCCCCCAACATTACAACCCACCACCCACATACCCCTAATCTAACCCAAACCCCCCTTAAATAAACCTAACACTAAGCCCCTGAAGATCTCCCTACCTTGTCTTCACCTCACCGGGTCCCGATCTGTCCAGAAGAGCCTCTGATGTCTTGATCCAAGCCCAAGCGGGGGCTGAAGAGTGACGTCCTCGGGCTGAAGTCTGGATCCAAGCGGCGGCTGAAGAAATCCATCATCGGGCTGAAGTCTTGATCCAAGCGGGCGCTGAAGAAGTCCATAATCGGGATGAAGTCTTCTATGAAGCAGCATCTTCAATCTTCTTTCTTCCGGAGCCATCATCTTCCAGCCGACGCGGAACATCCTCTTCTACCTACGCCTACTTGCCGAATGACGGTTCCTTTAAATGACGTCATCCAAGATGGCGTCCGTCGAATTCCGATTGGCTGATAGGATTCTATCAGCCAATCGGAATTAAGGTAGGGAAATTCTGATTGGCTGATGGAATCAGCCAATCAGATTCAAGTTCAATCCGATTGGCTGATCCGATCAGCCAATCAGATTGAGCTCGCATTCTATTGGCTGTTCCGATCAGCCAATAGAATGCAAGCTCAATCTGATTGGCTGATTCCATCAGCCAATCAGAATTGTCCTACCTTAATTCCGATTGGCTGATAGAATCCTATCAGATTGAGCTCGCATTCTATTGGCTGATCGGAACAGCCAATAGAATGCGAGCTCAATCTGATTGGCTGATCGGATCAGCCAATCGGATTGAACTTGATTCTGATTGGCTGATTCCATCAGCCAATCAGAATTTTCCTACCTTAATTCCGATTGGCTGATAGAATCCTATCAGCCAATCGGAATTCGAGGGACGCCATCTTGGATGACGTCCCTTAAAGGAACCGTCATTTTTCAGTTGGACGTCGTCGGAAGAAGATTGATCCGCGCTGGAGGTCTTCACGATGGAGCCGTTCCTCATCGGATGAAGATAGAAGATGCCGCTTGGATCAAGATGGTTGCCGGTCTGGATCGCCTCTTCTTCCCGGATAGGATGAAGACTTTGGAGCCTCTTCTGGACCTCTTCAGCCGCAGGATTATGGATCGCCAGCCCCCGCTTGGGTTGGATGAAGATTTTGGAGCCAGGACCGATCGGTGATATCCGGTGAGGTGAAGATAAGGTAGGAAGATCTTCAGGGGCTTAGTGTTAGGTTTATTTAAGGGGGGTTTGGGTTAGATTAGGGGTATGTGGGTGGTGGGTTGTAATGTTGGGGGGGGGGTATTGTATGTGTTTTTTTACAGGCAAAAGAGCTGAATTTCTTGGGGCATGCCCCGCAAAGAGCCCTGTTCAGGGCTGGTAAGGTAAAAGAGCTTTGAACTTTTTTAATTTAGAATAGGGTAGGGCATTTTTTTATTTTGGGGGGCTTTGTTATTTTATTAGGGGGCTTAGAGTAGGTGTAATTAGTTTAAAATTGTTGTAATATTTTTCTAATGTTTGTAAATATTTTTTTATTTTTTGTAACTTAGTTCTTTTTTATTTTTTGTACTTTAGTTAGTTTATTTAATTGTAGTTATTTGTAGGTATTGTATTTAATTCATTTATTGATAGTGTAGTGTTAGGTTTAATTGTAGGTATTTTATTTAATTTATTTATTGATAGTGTAGTGTTAGGTTTAATTGTAACTTAGGTTAGGATTTATTTTACAGGTAAATTTGTAATTATTTTAACTATTTTAGCTATTAAATAGTTCTTAACTATTTAATAGCTATTGTACCTAGTTAAAATAAATACAAAGTTACCTGTAAAATAAATATAAATCCTAAAATAGCTATAATATAATTATAATTTATATTGTAGCTATATTAGGGTTTATTTTACAGGCAAGTATTTAGCTTTAAATAGGAATAATTTATTTAATAAGAGTTAATTTATTTCGTTAGATTTAAATTATATTTAACTTAGGGGGGTGTTAGTGTTAGGGTTAGACTTAGCTTTAGGGGTTAATATATTTATTACAGTAGCGGCGAGATTAGGTCGGCAGATTAGGGGTTAATACTATTTATTATAGGGTTATTGAGGCGGGAGTGAGGCGGATTAGGGGTTAATAACTTTATTATAGTAGCGGTGCGGTCCGCTCGGCAGATTAGGGGTTAATAAGTGTAGGCAGGTGGAGGCGACGTTGAGGGGGGCAGATTAGGGGTTAATAAATATAATATAGGGGTCGGCGGTGTTAGGGGCAGCAGATTAGGGGTACATAGCTATAATGTAGGTGGCGGTGGTGTACGGAGCGGCAGATTAGGGGTTAATAATAATATGCAGGGGTCAGCGATAGCGGGGGCGGCAGATTAGGGGTTAATAAATATAATATAGGGGTCGGCGGTGTTAGGGGCAGCAGATTAGGGGTACATAGGGATAACGTAGTTGGCGGCAGTGTACGGAGCGGAAGATTAGGGGTTAAAAATGTTAATATAGTGGCGGCGATGTGGGGGGACCTCGGTTTAGGGGTACATAGGTAGTTTATGGGTGTTAGTGTACTTTAGAGCACAGTAGTTAAGAGATTTATAAACCGGCGTTAGCCCAGAAAGCTCTTAACTACTGACTTTTCTCTGCGGCTGGAGTTTTGTTGTTAGATTTTTAACGCTCACTTCAGCCACGACTCTAAATACCGGCGTTAGAAAGATCCTATTGAAAAGATAGGATACGCAAATGACGTAAGGGGATCTGCGGTATGGAAAAGTCGCGGCTGGAAAGTGAGCGTTAGACCCTTTCCTGACTGACTCCAAATACCGGCGGTAGCCTAAAACCAGCGTTAGGAGCCTCTAACGCTGGTTTTGACGGCTTAAATCAGTTATATACTGGCCAATGACGACAGCCAAGTTTGGTGCAGTGGAAATTCCTTCTTAGGGTAGTAGGGGCAGTTCCCCTGAAATTTGTCTAGGGATAAAAATAAATAAAATGGCATTGTAAAGAGGACAGTCAGATTAATATTTTTTTTTGGGGGGTTGTAAGTAATGAAGCTATAAGACATAGTGGTTTATAGTATTAGTAGAGCCCAGCACATCATTTTTATGTCTCTTCCTGAAAATGTGCTTTATATAAAAACTGTTTTAATGATTTAAATAAATAAATAAAAATGCTACAAAGCTGTATTTTTATATTTACCTGTAAGATGTTTATGATGGCATTTTGTTTTTTACAAACTGATTAGTTAGGGAATTTGTTAAGCAGCTCATACTGTTTACTAAAATTTAATAAGCATTTCCTGCATTTGTTAAGAAAATACACACACTCAAACATACACACACTCACACATATATATATATATACATACTGAATGTATCTATATCTATCTATCTATATATATATATTATTTCTGTTCATTTTAACTCATACTAGAGAGCTATATAGGTTCAAATAGGTGGGGCAATCTGAGGGGTGGGGCTTTCTTACAGTGGTGAGGTCTAGCGCTGCACCATCTTCAAAATTTACCAGCCGAATAGAGACTACACATTCCAGGGCTTGGGCAGAGGGAATTGCATAGGCAGGGATGACTGGATTGTTTGGAGGGCGGAGTTTGTCATTTCTGGGTGGGGTTTAGGAATTCCTTGTATACACTTTGGTAAACTCAGATATAAGGAGGTTAGAAAAAGTATTGGGAGAGACGAGGAATAGAGATCCCAAACTGTTAAAAAGTCCTTCAAAATCTAGGACAGTTGGGAATGCCGCAGTATGTTGAAGGGACTAGTCAAAATTAAAATTCAGATGATTTAGATAGGGCATTTCATTTTAAACAACTTTCCATTTTACTTTTATCATCAAATTTGCTTTATTCTCTTAGTATTATTTGCTGAAAGCTAAACCTAGGTGGGCTCATATGCTTATTTCTAAACCCTTATCCAATTGCATTTTGACAGGTTTTCATGGCTAGATAGTACTAGTCCATGTGTGCCATGTAGATAACATTGTGCTCACTCCAGTAGAGTTATTTATTAATCAGCACTGATTGGCTAAAATGCAAGTCTATCAAAAGAACTAAAATAAGAGGACAGTCTGCAGAGGCTTAGATACAAGGTAATCACAGAGGTAAAAAGTGTATTAATATAAAAGTGCTGTTTATGCAAAACTGGGGAATGGGTAATAAACAGATTATTTATCTTTATAAACAATAATAATTCTGGAGTAGACTGTCCCTTTAAACAAGCAAAAGTTTTGAATAGTTTTAAATGTTTGATCTTGATAAACTTAAGGTTAAAATGTTAATATGGAAAATGTTAATTTTTGTGCTAAATTTGCTTTTAAACTTTTGTTCAAATTGGAAACATTTAGCAGAAAGGTTTCAATATTTCTGATCGTTATATTAAAGATATGGCTTTGGATTCTGACAACATAAAGAGACTTTAAACTCAACGTTTATTTCAACATTAAATGCTTAAAAGGACACTGAACCCAAATTTTTTCTTTCATGATTCAGATAGAGCATGAAATTTTAAGCAACTTTCCAATTTACTTCTATTATCACATTTTCTTCATTCTCTTGGTATCTTTATTTGAAATGCAAGAATGTAAGTTTAGATGCCGGCCTATTTTTGGTGAACAACCTGGGTTGTCCTTTCTGATTGGTGGATAAATTCATCCTCCAATAAAAACGTGCTGTCCATAGGACTGAACCAAAAAAAAGCTTAGATGCATTCTTTTTCAAATAAAGATAGCAAGAGAAAAAAGAAAAAATGATAATAGGAGTATATTAGAAAGTTGCTTAAAAGTTCATGCACTATCTGAATCACGAAAGAAAAAATTTGGGTTCAGTGTCCCTTTAATAATGTTTACAATATTGCAACAAAGTTTCATTTTTTACTATACTGTTTCTCATTTGGGTCCAGAGAGGCTGAAGTACATTCTATGGATTTCAGGACTCTGACTTCTGTACATGCATTAGAGCAGTGTTTTTATCAACCAGTGTGCCGCGGCAGACGGACAACAGTGTGACATATATTTTTAAATTTTGCTTGTTTTTTTATTCTGGGCCGTTTTTTTATTTTGAGTGAGATGATGACTGAGGGTAACTGCGCAGCGGCAGCTCGTCTCCCTGACCCGTGTTCACACTTGGAAGGAACTCCCACCCACCACAACACGTGTCTAGTGCCGGCTCTACACACAGCACGACGCAACACTTCAATTCCCCATGCATGCTGGCGCAGCTTTGCTCCTCCTCCAGAACAGTTCCAGCCAGGTCACGTCAAACATCACGTTTTTTCTCAGCACAAGGAACATGACCGGAGGACTGGAGACTCACTGGAGAGGAAGAGGGAGGAGCCAGCCGGTGCTGTGTGGACTCGGAGTGTGTGCAGAACTAGCGTGGGGAAGGAGCAGCACTGGCCATTACATTCTGGCAGTGGCACAGAAAGAACGTCCGTGTGACAAAGTCAGAAGATAGGGAAGGTCTGAATCTGGGCAGTGGGGTTTCAGGAGTGTCAGTGTGTAATAAGGTAAAAAAAAAAATCCCCAAATTTACAGACTGTTACTGAAAATTACTGTACCAACACTATATCATATTGTTTGTAATTTGTGTGTGCAGTGCAAGTTGACTGCAGGTCAAATCATATCCTGAAAAAAACATAACCAAGCACCTCCATTGTGATTTACTCTTTCAGGAGTGTAACGTTCAAATAAAGTCCTCAAATTTACTGTTACCACCTTTATATCTTCTTTCTTGGTAATTTGGCTGTGCAAGTTGACTGCTGGTCAAATATTACTAAAAAAGCATAACCAAGCTAGCACCTCCATACTTTTACATAATTTTACTAGAGTTCAGGAGATAAACATTTTTAAGATACCAAGAGAAGAAATAGATAGAATTGAGTAAATTAGTTTATATATGTATTGTATCTGCTGTCCGAATTGTTTTGTTGGCATGTATGTGTATGTGCATGTATGTATGTGTGCATTTGTATGTGTTTGTGTGTGTATGTGTTTGTGTGTATATGTATGTGTGTATGCATGTGTGTATGTATGTATGCTTGTGTATATATATATATGTGTATATATATATATATATATATATATATGTACGTGTGTATATATGTGTATATATTATATATAAAGTGCTCCACAGATAACACTTTTCCCATTGCGAGGGGGGGGGGGACTTTTCCCAGTGCGGGGGTGTCCCTCTTTCAAAATTTGAAATATTGGGAGGTATGTGACAGGCTCATCAGGCACCATTTACAACCATGACATATTGACATTCATTCACAGACAATCATTATGATTGTTTGTGAATGAATGTCAATATGTCATGTATAGTTTGTAGGAGGCATGGCATGACAGCACAGTACAGTGTGTATGTATGTATATATATATATATATATATATATATATATATATATATATATATATATATATATACTGTATTAGGCTACAATGTGTGATTTTGGAAAATTTTGGGATGGTGATGTGCCGCAGGATTTTTTAATGTAAAAAAGTGTGCCACGGCAAAAAAAAGGTTGAAAATCACTGCATTAGAGGGATTGTTTGATATGTGTAGGAGCTAATTTAAATGAGTGAGCTGTGTTTGTATCAATGTATGCATGATTAAGGGCAATATTGTCTGAAATGTTGCACTTATCTTTGTTGCACTTGAATAAAATTGAATTGAATACTTCACTGGTGCTGCTGCATTTTTGAACTGATATCACTAGCACAGGAGACACTGGTACTGAATTATCTAATTTAAACTTACTTTAGATTAAAGGGACATTACACCCAATTGTTTTCTTTTTATAATCTAGAAAGAGCATGCAATTTTAAACATCTTTCCAATTTAGTTCTATCTTCTAATTTGCTTTATTCTCTTTATATCTTTTGTTGAAAGCATAGCTAAATAGGCTCAGTAGCTGCTGATTTGTGGCTATTTCTTTAACAAAGGATATCTAAAGAATGAAGCAAAGTAGATAACAGAAATAATTGCAAACTATTATAAATAGGGAGAAAATAAGGAAAAGTAGTCCTTATAAAAAGATAGGGAATTCAGCACTCTCATATACACATTTAAAGAGACAGAGATATAAATATCTCAAGGTATCAACCTAAGTATTAAGATAAATAGAGCAGAGTGTGGAGCCAGGTGGAAACCCAGAATAAAGACTTGACAACTAGCATGCTTGCAAGGCACTCTTTATAGGCCATATTGGGACACGCCTCTGGGAGTTTCAAAAAACAAAAAGTATATATATACAAAGTGACATTTCATATATAAAATTTATTTACAAAATAATAATATTAATTCAAAAATAAAAATAAATATAAAAAACCTGGTGCTCAAATGCACATGCAATTTGTTAAAATATAACTAACAGCCAAATTGAGAAAAATGAGAGCTCCCCCAACGATGCATTGGACACATAGGGAGGGTCAGCAAGTTACACCTAACAAGACAGTTTGTTGTTTTTCTAATTCCTATAAAGGCTAAATAATAAGGAAAGGGATAAAGTATTCTAAGTCAGAAATTAAGTAAATTTAGAAACTTCTATTGTTAAAAGTATCTTATAGAGACAAGACCGGGATCGAACCTGTGACCTCAAATCTACTATAAACTAATAGTCAAATTGAACTAGTATTAACCCACTACTCTAAGCAATATAACCTATATATAATGAAGATCCAACAATTATAGATCTACAACCTTTAAAGTTAAATATACTTATTAACCCAATGTATAACAACTGCATTTAAGTATTCTTAAAAATATTATTAACAGTCGAAAATTTGGAGCTAAACTAGTTATAATGATAGCAAAACAAAGTCATATTAGTTCAATGACTATTTTATATTGAACATAAGGGATCGAACCCAGGGTCTAAAGGGTCTATATATCTTAATGACTTAGAAGAACCACAGTCCTAATCCACTAGCCCAAGGGTACAGTGTAGAAAAGTAAACAAACTTTATAGAAATGATGCGAACTCGAGTTTTTCATTTAACCCAAATGGGGCACAAGTATGTAAGCGATAAATCCAACCAGTTTCCTTCTGGAGAAGACATTTGTCCTGATCACCTCCTCTCTTATGTGACAAACCAGTATCAATTCCTATGAACTTTAATAGTTCAAAATCTGAATTGTGGCACATCTGAAAATGACGTGCAACACTACTAGTATCTTTGTTATTTTTCACGTCATCTCGATGTTCTCTCACCCTGTCGAGGAACTGGCGCTTCGTCTTCCCTACGTAAAACATAGGGCAAGGACAGTATAGCAAATAAATTACCCCAAAAGTTTGACAATTGTTTGGGTAATTAATGCGATACACTTTGCCACCTGTAGTAAAGGTTTCAGTCCTTGTAATAAAACTGCAAGAAATACACTTTCCACAAGGAAAACTACCCTTGTGTGATTGGTGTATAGTGAGCCAATTCTGTTTTGGAGTTTTAACAAAGTGACTTCTGACCAAGCAGTCTTTCAAGCTCATAGCTTTTCTAGCGGTAAGTAGGGGACGATTGCCTACTTTTCCTGCCAGTTTTTTGTCTGCAAGTAAGAAATGCCAATTTTTACTTAAGATAGAACGAATTTTGTCCCAGTGAGAGTTAAATTGTGTGATAAATCTGACATGGGTATTTTCCAAGCTCTTTTCATTTTTTGAGAAGAGAAATGGTTAAATCACCTTTCCACAACATGAAAACATCATCCACATAACGGAGCCATAACTGGACCGAGCTCTCAACTATATCATTATGGGTGCACTAGACTGTGCCCTTGGGCTAGTGGATTAGGACTGTGGTTCTTCTAAGTCATTAAGATATATAGACCCTTTAGACCCTGGGTTCGATCCCTTATGTTCAATATAAAATAGTCATTGAACTAATATGACTTTGTTTTGCTATCATTATAACTAGTTTAGCTCCAAATTTTCGACTGTTAATAATATTTTTAAGAATACTTAAATGCAGTTGTTATACATTGGGTTAATAAGTATATTTAACTTTAAAGGTTGTAGATCTATAATTGTTGGATCTTCATTATATATAGGTTATAGCACTTAGAGTAGTGGATTAATACTAGTTTAATTTGACTTTTAGTTTATAGTAGATTTGAGGGCACAGGTTCGATCCCGGTCTTGTCGCTATAAGAAACTTTTAACAATAGAAGTTTCCAAATTTACTTAATTTCTGACTTAGAATACTTTATCCCTTTCCTTATTATTTAGCCTTTATAGGAATTAGAAAAACAACAAACTGTCTTGTTAGGTGTAACTTGCTGACCCTCCCTATGTGTCCAATGCATCGTTGGGGGAGCTCTCATTTTTCTCAATTTGGCTGTTAGTTATATTTTAACAAATTGCATGCACATTTGAGCACCAGGTTTTTTATATTTATTTTTATTTTTGAATTAATATTATTATTTTGTAAATAAATTTTATATATGAAATGTCACTTTGTATATATATACTTTTTGTTTTTTGAAACTCCCAGAGGCGTGTCCCAATATGGCCTATAAAGGGCCTAGTTTAGGTTGATGAAGTTAGCCCTGAGGAGTCCCTGCTACTCATTGGGATGAAACACGTGTAGACCTTTACTAAGAATTTTGTTGCTTTTTGTAATTAATAAAATTATGAGTGCCTTGCAAGCATGCTAGTTGTCAAGTCTTTATTCTGGGTTTCCACCTGGCTCCACACTCTGCTCTATTTATCTTAATACTTAGGTTGATACCTTGAGATATTTATATCTCTGTCTCTTTAAATGTGTATATGAGAGTGCTGAATTCCCTATCTTTTTATAAGGACTACTTTTCCTTATTTTCTCCCTATTTATAATAGTTTGCAATACTTATATAGGGTCTGCACCTCTAGTTTGATATTACTACACAGAGCTAAAATATTGGTAAATGGCTCCCTTATCTCCATTTTTTAGATAACAGAAATAAATTGGAATGCTGATTAAAATTGTATTCTCTTTCTGAATCATGAAATTATTTTAAAAAGGACTATTGTTTCTGGTCACTTTGAAATGGCTGCAAAGCTCCTCCAACTGATGACATCACAATCTGGGCTGAATTAAATGCTTTACTAGTTACAAAAGACTCAATAATTGGATTCAACAGACTGTCAGTGCTATTAGCAGAGACCATAGATGCAGCCCAGATTGTGATGTCATCAGGGGCGGAGCTTGGCAGCCATTTCAAAGTGACCAGAAACAATATTTATTTTAAAATATATTTTTTTACCATTTCTGCTGCATGATATAGAAAGAGTGCAGGAGGATATTTGCAGTTTAAACTAAAGTAAGACTTTAAGATGACTAAAATGTAGGCTGTCCCTTTAAACACTGGCATTCATTAAAGTTTTTTTTTTTACATATATGTATATGTTTATATATTTTTTTTTAAATATCAGCTAGAGGTAAACAGTTAAAATATGGCAATTTGTTTTTAGTTAGCCTACAGAGATTGAATACCTTGAACTATACATAAACCAGGGGTTCTCAGTTAAAAATCTAATATGATACTGTACTTTAAATTCTACCAGCAAATGGAGACAAGAGTTCATAAGTATTAAAACTTACTTTTTGAGTACATTAAAATAGATACCAAGGCAAAAAGCATCAGATCTATGATAGCAAAAACAATCCTATGCGTTTCATGTACAAGGGCACTGCGTCGCAGCTAATATGGTCTAAAAAAATTAATTCAGAGTATGTTAAATATAACATTTTTTATAGTGAGCACGAGCAGAAAAAAAAGCAATTTCAGCAAAACTTAGAATCTACTTCAGCTGTTTAAAAATTCACTTAATAGGCATTTAATCTATAATCCTGGAACATTTTAAGCACAACTGTACCACAAGATGGAGTGTTTAATACAAACTGGCAATCTTTCTAAGTACAAAAACTATTACCAAAAAAACTTAACTAATTAATTTCAAATGTTAGCACTTGTAGTTACTATGTATGGAATAAGATTGTATTGTTGTAAAAACATACATAGCTAAATGCCAGGAAAACATTTTAAATCATTAAAGTGATATGAAACCCCAATTTTTTTTTCGTGATTCAGACAGAGCATACAATTTTTTTTATTTTATTTCTCTTGTAAGGTGTATCCAGTCCATGGATCATCCATTACTTGTGGGATATTCTCCTTCCCAACAGGAAGTTGCAAGAGGATCACCCACAGCAGAGCTGTCTATATAGCTCCTCCTCCAACTGCCACTACCAGTCATTCTCTTGCAGCTCTCGACAAGAAAGGAAGTAGCTAGAGAGATGTGGTGTTTTTATTTAGTTTATCTTCAATCAAAAGTTTGTTATATTCAAATGGTACCGGAGTTGTACTATTTTAGCCTCAGGCAGAAAGTAGAAGAAGAGTCTGCCTGTGGTCTTTGATGATCTTAGCAGGTTGTAACTAAGATCCATTGCTGTTCTCACACATAACTGAAGAGAGAGGTAACTTCAGCTGGGGGAATGGCGTGCAGGGTCTCCTGCTATGAGGTATGTGTAGTTTAAATTTTTCTAGAGAAATGAATATGCTAGAAAATGCTGTTAATACCGGATTTATTTAAGGTAAGCCTGATTACAGTGATTTAATAACGACTAGTATCATGCTTGCTGTAAAAGGTAATATTCTTATTACTTTCTCACATTACTGAAAAATAAAACGTTTGCTGGAAGTGTTTAAACGTTTTTTATGCATATTGGTGATAAAACTTTATTGGGGCCCAGTTTTTTCCACATGGCTGGCTAGATTTTGCCTAGGGATAGTTTTTGTTAGGCCCTCTCACTGTGAATACAGGTTGGGAGGGGCCTATTTACGCGCCTAAATGCGCATTAGATTTTGCAGCTTGAGACATCCAGTTTCCCTGAAGTCCACTGAACACTTAGGACCTCTCTAAAGGGTTTTTGTGCCTTTCAAAGTCGTTATATAGGCAGGTAGGGCCACAGCAGAGCTGTGGCAGTTTGTTGTGACTGTTGAAAAACGTTTATATCGTTTTTTTGATCCGGTTTTGAAACTAAGGGGTTAATCATCCATTTGCAAGTGGGTGCAATGCTCTGTTAGTCTATTATACACACTGTAAAAATTTCGTAAGATTTACTGCTTTTTATCACTGTTTTTCAATTTCTGACAAAATTTGTTTCTCTTAAAGGCACAGTACCGTTTTTATTTTTTGCTTGTTTACATTTATCAAAGTGTTTTCCAAGCTTGCTGGTCTCATTGCTAGTCTGTTTAAACATGTCTGACCGAGAGGAAACTCCTTGTTCATTATATTTAGAAGCCATTGTGGAACCCCCTCTTAGAATGTGTACCAAATGTACTGATTTTACTTTAAGTTATAAAGATCATATTCTGTCTTTAAAAGAATTATCACCAGAGGAAACTGACAAGGGGGAAGTTATGCCGACTAACTCGCCCCACGTGTCAGAACCTTTGACTCCCGCTCAAGAGGCGCCAAGTACATCTAGCGCGCCCATGGCGTTTACTTTACAAGACATGGCAGCAGTTATGGATCATACCCTTACAGCGGTATTGTCCAAACTACCAGGGTTACAAGGAAAGCGAGACAGGGCTAGAAAAAATACAGAGCACTCTGACGCTTTAGTAGCTATGTCTGATATCCCCTCACAATATGCAGAAGCTGAGGCAGGAGAGCTTCTTTCTGTGGGTGATTTTTCTGCTTCAACCTGATTCTGATATGTCAACATTTAAATTTAAGCTTGAACACCTCCGCGTGTTGCTCAGGGAGGTTTTAGCTACTCTGGATGACACACCATTATAGTGCCAGAGAAATTGTGTAGATTGGATAAATACTATGCAGTGCCTGTTTACACTGATGTTTTTCCAATACCTAAAATGTTTTCAGAAATTATTACTAAGGAATGGGATAGACCAGGTGTACCGTTCTCTCCCCCTCCTATTTTTAAGAAAATGTTTCCATTAGATGCCCCTACACGGGACTTATGGCAAACGGTCCCTAAGGTGGAGGGAGCAGTTTCTACCCTAGCTAAGCGTACAACTATCCCCATCGAGGACAGTTGTGCTTTCCTAGATCCAATGGATAAAAAGTTAGAGGGTTACCTTAAGAAAATGTTTATTCAACAAGGTTTTATTCTCCAGCCTCTTGCATGCATTGCCCCAGTCACTGCTGCTGCGGCCTTCTGGTTTGAGTCTCTGGAAGAGGCCTTACAGGTAAAAACTCCATTGGATGATATACTTGACATGCTTAAAGTGCTTAAGCTAGCCAATTCATTTGTTTATGACGCCGTTGTTCATTTAACTAAACTAACGGCTAAGAACTCAGGTTTTGCTATTCAGGCGTGTAGGGCGCTATGGCTTAAATCCTGGTCAGCTGACATTACTTCAAAGTCTAAGCTTCTCAATATTCCCTTCAAGGGGCAGACCCTATTCGGGCCTGGACTGAAGGAGATCATTTCTGATATTACTGGAGGAAAAGGTCATGCCCTTCCTCAGGATAGGTCTAACAAATTAAGGACCAAACAAACTAATTTTCGTGCCTTTCGAAACTTTAAGACGAGCGCGGCATCATCTTCCTCTAATACAAAACAAGAGGGAAATTTTGCCCAGTCCAAGCCGGTCTGGAGACCTAACCAGGCTTGGAACAAAGGTAAGCAGGCCAAGAAGCCTGCTGCTGCCTCTAAGACAGCATGAAAGATTGGCCCCCGACCGGTAACGGATCTAGTAGGGGGCAAACTTTCTCTCTTCGCCCAGGCTTGGGCAAGAGACGTCCAGGATCCCTGGGCATTGGAAATTGTGTCCCAGGGATATCTTCTGGACTTCAAAGCTTCTTCCCCAAAAGGAAGATTTCACCTTTCACAATTATCTGCAGACCAGATAAAGAGAGAGGCATTCTTACATTGTGTTCAAGACCTCCTAGTTATGGGAGTGATCCACCCAGTTCCAAAGGAGGAACAGGGGCAAGGATTCTATTCAAATCTATTTGTGGTTCCCAAGAAAGAGGGAACCTTCAGACCAATCTTAGATCTCAAGATCCTAAACAAATTTCTCAGGGTCCCATCTTTCAAGATGGAGACTATTCGAACCATCCTACCTATGATCCAGGAGGGTCAATACATGACTACCGTGGACTTAAAGGATGCTTATCTTCACATTCCGATACACAAAGATCATCATCGGTTTCTCAGGTTCGCCTTCCTAGACAGGCATTACCAGTTTGTGGCTCTTCCCTGGGTTAGCTACGGCACCAAGAATCTTTACGAAGGTTCTTGGGTCACTTCTGGCGGTCCTAAGGCTGCGGGGCATAGCAGTAGCCCCTTACTTAGACGACATTCTGATACAGGCGTCGAATTTCCAAATTGCCAAGTCTCATACGGACATTATTCTGGCATTCCTGAGGTCTCATGGGTGGAAAGTGAACGAAAAGAAGAGTTCTCTATCTCCTCTCACAAGAGTTTCCTTCCTGGGAACTCTGATAGATTCTGTAGAAATGAGGATTTACCTGACAGAGACCAGGTTGTCAAAACTTCTAAATTCCTGCTGTGTTCTTTATTCTACTTCTCGCCCTTCGGTGGCTCAGTGTATGGAAGTAATCGGCTTAATGGTAGCGGCAATGGACATAGTGCCGTTTGCCCGCCTACATCTCAGACCGCTGCAACTCTGCATGCTCAGTCAGTGGAATGGGGATTACACAGATTTGTCCCCTCTACTAAATCTGGATCAAGAGACCAGGGATTCTCTTCTCTGGTGGCTATCTCGAGTCCATCTGTCCAAAGGTATGACCTTCCGCAGGCCAGATTGGACAATAGTAACAACAGATGCCAGCCTTCTGGGCTGGGGGGCAGTCTGGAACTCTCTGAAGGCTCAGGGGTCATGGACTCAGGAGGAGGCTCTCCTTCCTATAAACATTCTGGAACTAAGAGCGATATTCATTGCTCTTCAAGCTTGGCCTCAGCTAGCGGCAGTGTGGTTCATCAGATTTCATTTGGACAACATCACGACTGTAGCTTACATCAACCATCAATGGGGAACAAGGAGTTCCCTAGCGATGTTGGAGGTTTCAAAGATAATTCGTTGGGCAGAGATTCACTCTTGCCACCTATCAGCTATCCATATCCCAGGAGTAGAGAACTGGGAGGCGGATTTTCTAAGTCGACAGACTTTTCATCCGGGGGAGTGGGAGCTCCATCCGGAGGTGTTTGCACAGTTGATTCAACGTTGGGGCAAACCAGAACTGGATCTCATGGCGTCTCGCCAGAACGCCAAGCTTCCTTGTTACGGATCCAGGTCCAGGGATCCCAAGGCAGCGCTGATAGATGCTCTAGCAGCGCCTTGGTCCTTCAACCTGGCTTATGTGTTTCCACCGTTTCCTCTGCTCCCTTGTCTGATTGCCAAGATCAAGCAGGAGAGAGCATCTGTGATTTTGATAGCACCTGCGTGGCCACGCAGGACTTGGTATGCAGATCTGGTGGACATGTCATCCTTTCCACCATGGACTCTGCCTCTGAGGCAGGGCCTTCTACTTCAGGGTCCTTTCAACCATCCAAATCTAATTTCTCTGCGGCTGACTGCTTAGAGATTGAACGCTTGATTTTATCAAAGCGTGGTTTCTCCGAGTCGGTCATTGATACCTTAATACAGGCGCGAAAGCCTGTCACCAGGAAAATCTATCATAAGATGTGGTGTAAATATCTTCATTGGTGTGAATCCAAGGGTTACTCATGGAGTAAGGTCAGGATTCCTAGGATATTATCTTTTCTCCAAGATGGATTGGAGAAGGGTTTGTCAGCAAGTTCCTTAAAGGGACAGATTTCTGCTCTGTCTATTCTTTTGCACAAACGTCTGGCTGAGGTTCCAGACGTGCAGGCGTTTTGTCAGGCTTTAGTCAGAATTAAGCCTGTGTTTAAACCTGTTGCTCCGCCTTGGAGTTTAAATTTAGTTCTTAAGGTTCTTCAAGGGGTTCTGTTTGAACCTTTGCATTCCATAGATATTAAGCTCTTATCTTGGAAAGTTTTGTTTTTAGTAGCTATCTCCTAGGCTCGAAGAGTTTCGGAGATATCTGCTTTACAATGTGATTCTCCTTATCTCATTTTTCATTCCGATAAGGTAGTGTTACGTACCAAACCTGGTTTTCTACCTAAGGTGGTATCTAATAAAAATATCAATCAGGAGATTGTTGTACCGTCACTGTGTCCTAATCCTTCTTCAAAGAAGGAACGTCTGTTACACAATCTTGACGTGGTTCGTGCTTTAAAGTTTTATTTACAAGCTACTAAAGATTTTCGTCAAACATCTGCATTCTTTGTTGTCTACTCTGGACAGAGGAGAGGCCAAAAGGCTTCGGCAACTTCTCTTTCTTTTTGGCTAAGGAGTATAATACGCTTAGCTTATGAGACTGCTGGCCAGCAGCCTCCTGAAAGGATTACAGCTCATTCTACTAGAGCGGTAGCTTCCACATGGGCTTTTAAGAATGAGGCTTCTGTTGAACAGATTTGTAAGGCGGCGACTTGGTCTTCGCTTCATACTTTTTCAAAATTCTATAAATTTGATACTTTTGCTTCTTCGGAGGCTATTTTTGGGTGAAAGGTTTTGCAGGCAGTGGTGCCTTCCGTTTAAGCACCTGCCTTGTCCCTCCCTTCATCCGTGTCCTATAGCTTTGGTATTGGTATCCCACAAGTAATGGATGATCCGTGGACTAGATACACCTTACAAGAGAAAACAAAATTTATGCTTACCTGATAAATTTATTTCTCTTGTGGTGTATCCAGTCCACGGCCCGCCCTGTCATTTTAAGGCAGGTGTGTTTTATTTTTAAACTGCAGTCACCACTGCACCCTATGGTTTCTCCTTTCTCTTGCTTGTCTTCGGTCGAATGACTGGTAGTGGCAGTTGGAGGAGGAGCTATATAGACAGCTCTGCTGTGGGTGATCCTCTTGCAGCTTCCTGTTGGGAAGGAGAATATCCCACAAGTAATGGATGATCCGTGGACTGGATACACCAAAAGAGAAATAAATTTATCAGGTAAGCATAAATTTTGTTTTCCAATTTACGTCTATTATCAAATGTGCATCGTTCCCATGGTATTCATTGTTGAAGAGATACCTATGTAGGTGTCTGGAGCACTACATGACAGCCCTCTAGTGCTCTTGCAAATAGACAACATTCTTGCAAAGTTGCTGCCATATAGGGGCCCATTTATCAAGCTCCGTACAGAGCTTGTGAGCCCGTGTTTCTGGCGAGTCTTCAGACTAGGGTTGCCACCTGTCCCTTAAAATACAGAACACTTATAAGTTACACATGCTGCAGGGTGTGCAGGGAGGAATATGAATAGTGCTGTCCAGAAACACAATACATGTTCCTTCCTGCACACCCTGCAGAATGTGTAACTCATAAGTGTCCAGGAAAACATGGCTGAGGTGGCAACCCTACTTCAGAGTCGCCAGAAACACACGTTATGAAGCAGCGGACTAAAGAACGCTGCTCCATAACCCTGTCCGCCTGCTCTGAGCAGGTGGACAGGAATCGCCGGAAATCAACCCGATCGAGTACGATCGGGTTGATTGACAGCCCCCTGCTGGCGGCCGATTGGCCGCGAGTCAGCAGGGGGCAGCATTGCACCAGCAGCTCTTGTGAGCTGCTGGTGCAATGTTAAATGCGGAGAGCGTATTGCTCTCCGCATTCAGCGAGGTCTTGCGGACCTGATCTGCACTGTCAGATCAGGTCCGCAAGACCGATGATAAATAGGGTATATACTGGCGCTGAGGAGCTAGGGTATTAGGTCTATGAAAAGATATGTATCTCAAGTGTCTGGTATATAATGGCACAGATTTAGCAAATATATCTAGGTTACACTAAAGACTAGCTCGAAATAAGCAGATTGCAATAGTGTCTGGCTAAATTAAATGCCTATCTGACCGTACGTAGTTTCTAGGATAATAAAATGAGGGACTAATGTCACTCTCTAAATAATGCAGTTGTGTGGGAATCAGATTGTATTTTTTGAGAAATAAATAATTGTGTTTATTTTAAGTAGCATAAAAAACAGTGCAAAAGCAGAAAAACTATACAATATAAGATAAATAATAAAATCTGGACGTCCAGTCTTGAACAATGTATATTAGCAATTGGTAACTTTATATAAAATTAATATAAATAAAATTAATGCAATTACAATGGATATAATAAAAGTGGTTTATGCAATGAGAGTTCATAGTCTGGGAAACGTCTATGTGCTGTGGATTGTCACAGCAATATAAAAGTTAAAAAAAGTACCTTGAAAGTCCTCAAAACTCTACGTTTAGAGTGAGGTATCTGAGCAAAAAAAAGGGACTTTGCTTTGTATTAATGGATCCGCTCTCATTAATATTTTAAACTTGATGATGATCGTCAAAGGCAGGTGAGTCCTGGATTTCCAAATGTGTGATCCGTTTGAAGAAGCTGATACCAAGCGGGTGTATTCCGCTGTGAGCCTTGCTCCTTTCTGTGTCTCCTTGCCCGATCAAAGGCAGGTGCAGCCTGGATTTCCAATTGTGCGATCCGTTTGAGGAAGCGGTTACCAAGCGGGTGTATTTGGCTGTAAGCCTTTCTCCTTTCTGTGTCTCCTTACAGTACAAAATTACGGATACTGTGGTAACCGCTTCCTCAAACGGATCGCACAATTGGAAATCCAGGCTGCACCTGCCTTTGACGATCATCATCAAGTTTAAAATATTAATGAGAGCGGATCCATTAATACAAAGCAAAGTCCCTTTTTTTTGCTCAGATACCTCACTCTAAACGTAGAGTTTTGAGGACTTTCAAGGTACTTTTTTAACTTTTATATTGCTGTGACAATCCACAGCACATAGACGTTTCCCAGCCTATGAACTCTCATTGCATAAACCACTTTTATTATATCCATTTTTATTGCATTAATTTTATTTATATTAATTTTATTTAAAGTTACCAATTGTTAATATACATTGTTCAAGACTGGACGTCCAGATTTTATTATTTATCTTATATTGTATAGTTTTTCTGCTTTTGCACTGTTTTTTATGCTACTTAAAAACACAATTATTTATTTCTCAAAAAAATACAATCTGATTCCCACACAACTGCATTATTTAGAGATTGACATTAGTCCCTCATTTTATTATCCTAGAAACTATGTATGGTCAGATAGGCATTTAATTTAGCCAGACACTATTGCAATCTGCTTATTTCAAGCTAGTCTTTAGTGTAACCTAGATATATTTGCTAAATCTGTGCCATTATATACCAGACACTTGAGATACATATCTTTTCATAGACCTAATACCCTAGCTCCTCAGCGCCAGTATATATCCTATTTCTTCTAACTTGCTTCACCAGGGGTATCTTATTGGGGGTCCCCTTTTATACTTGGCTTTTAGGGATCCCTAGCGCCTACACATTTTCTCTCTAGCTCACGATGATAAATAGGGGCCATAGTATTCTAGTAATGGGCACACTCCTGATCTTACATTTCTGCTTTTCAACTAAAGATACCAAGAGGAGAAATAAATATTTATAATAGCAGTAAATTAGAAAGCTGATTCAAATTGCATGCTCTTTCTGAATCATAAATGAAAAAATTGGGGTTTTACGTTCCTTTAAATTACAAGCTGTGATGTAATTTGCACTTCACAGAAGTGCATACAGTTGCAAGAAAAAGTTTGTGAACCCTTTTGGAATTACCTGGATTTCTGCATTGATTACTCATCATATCCAAACTGATATTCATCTATGTCACAGTTATAGACAAACATAATCTGACTGAACTAATAACACACAAACAATTGTACTTTTCAGTATTTTTATTGAAGACATTGAGTAATGATACTCAGTGCATGCTGGAAAAAATAATTGAACTTCTGTGTTAATGTTTCAATTAAAAAGATGAGATTGTAAGTGTGGGTTGCACACGTGCCCTGTCGTTTAAGTATAGAAGCTTAAAGCCTGGTTACTGACAAATCTGTTCTTCGAAAGGTTAGTTAGTGTGAATCATGCCTCAATCCCAACAACATTCACAGGACCTTAGAAGACACATAATAGAGATATATGAAGCTGGAAATGTTTATGAAAGCAGGCGTATTCATCAATCCATGGTAAGACAAACTGTCTATAAATGGAGAAAATCTACAACTGTTTCTACTCTCCAAAGGAGTGGGCGTCCTGCAAAAATCCCTCTTAAGGGGACGAATTATGACCTGAAGAGGGCTGTGCAATAAAGAAAACACCTCAGGCTCGCCGGAAACAGCAGTTATGAAGCAGCGTTCTAAAGACCGTTGCTCCATAACTTGTCCGCCTGCTCTGAGGCCGCGGACATCAATCACTCCGATCCTATACGATCGGGCTGATTGACACCCCATGCTAGCGCCCGATTGTCCGTGAATCTGCAGGGGGCGGAATTGCACAAGCAGTTCACAAGAACTGCTTGTGTAATATAAATGCAGACAGCGTATGCTGTCGGCATTTATCGATGTGCGACGGACATGATACGCTACATCGTATCATGTCCGCTCGCACATTAATAAA
Organism: Bombina bombina; assembly: GCF_027579735.1. NCBI lineage: Eukaryota > Metazoa > Chordata > Amphibia > Anura > Bombinatoridae > Bombina > Bombina bombina. The sequence continues at coordinate 166,537,705 of NC_069505.1, read as the reverse complement.
TAGGCCCCTAAGAGCATAATGGGCAACCCAGAAAGAGGTGAGAGAGAACCAAAGGGTAACAGCAAAAGACCTCCACAAAACTCTACTGTGAAAGTCTTTGTTCATGTGTCCACTATCAGAAAAACACTGAACAAGAATGGTCTCAAGACCACCTGAATGTTTCACAACATGTCTAGGAAAATGTGCTGTGTATAGATGAGAAAAATGTTTAACCTTTTGGCAACAATCCACAATGAGTGGAGAAAAAAAGGGCACTGCCCACCAAAACCTCATTTCAACTGTGGAGAGAGCATCTAGGTTTGTTACTGCTTTGCTGCCTCAGGGGCTGGATGCCTTACAATCATTGAGGGAACAATGGATTCAAAAGTGTATCAAGACATTTTACATGATACTGTCAGGGCAGCAGTTTCTCAAGCTTAGGAGAGGTTGGGTGATGGAACAAGACAATGACCCAAAGCACACAAGCAAATAAAATAAAGAATGGCTGAAAAAGAAGAATCATGTTTTGGAATGGCCAAGTCAGAGTTCTGGCCTTAACCCAATTGAGATGCTGTGGCATGACCTGAAGAGGGCTGTGCAATCAAGACAACCCAGAAATATTTATGAGCGGCAACAGATTTGTAGAGAGGAATGTTCCAAAATGTGTCCTCAATGTTGTGCAAGTCATATAAGCAGCTACATGAAAACATTTTGTGGAATTTGTTGTTGCTAAAGAAGGATCTACAAGTTACTTAATCCAATGGTTCTTTTACTTTGTCCAGCCTTCATTGTAAATGTTTACTCAATGTCTTCAACACAAATTTAAAAAAATACAGCTGTGTGTTATTAGTTTAGTCAGATTGTGTTTGTCTAGAACTGTGACTTAGATGAGAATCAAACCAATGCAGAAATCCAGATAATTTCAAAGGGTTCACAAACGTTTTCTTGCTACTGTATATTTTATATTGTGCTTTATCAAGATGATATAATGCAGTATATTCTTCCTAAAACTCTTAAAGGATCATTAAACATAGGATAATTTCATAATCAAAAAATGCATACTAAAATATAAAATAGTAATAATGTAAAAAACAATTACTTTGAATTTCAGATGAGCAATAGATTTGTTTTCTGACAATTGTCAGTTTCCTTTAATTTCCCCTGCCGCTATATCAAGTGACAGCCATTAGCCAATCACAGATACATGTACGTGTATACTGTGAAGCTTTGCACATGCTCAGTAGAAACTGGTGTCTCAGAAAGTGTGCACATAAAAAGACTGTTCACAATTTGACAATGGCAGTAAATTGAAAAGGTGTTTTTTTAATTGCATGTTCTGTCTGAATCATACATTTTAATTTTGGTTTTAGTGTTCCTTTAAACATTTTAGGGCTTTAATGACATTGCCTTGAAACATATAACTATATATATTACAAATAACCATACTCAATATCTCAGGTATCCAATTCCCCCCTGCCTATTACATTATCACATCTAGGTAAGTATGTTCCTTAAGACCACTTTTATTTGACCTGCATTAACTATTCTTATGGGAGCCAAAATACTGGGATTAACCCTGAATACAATAGAAAGCATTACTGTTGGACTCCTTCTACTTTTGGATTCCCAAGTTACATATATTATCACTATTCTATGCTTAATACACTTAAATGAAGAATTGTGTTAAGGAAATAATTGTGGGAGCTAAATAAACCCCTTAGAATGTTCCGTGAAGTTTCACATTACTGCCAATAGGCTAGTTTAAAAAAAATCTAAAACCAATCACTTTTCCTTGCCCACTTTAGAAACTGGACTCTTAGGCTTACATGCTAAGGGGGTTCAGGGGATAGCAATGGAGGAGTGGAACTGGTATAAAGTAAGGTTAGTGTAGGTTGTATACATCCCTGAACATTAGAGTCTTTAGAGAGCGCTTGAAGCTTTCAAAATTAGGGGAGAGTCTTGTGGAGCAGGGCAGAGAGTTCCACAAGATGGGAGCCAGTCTGGAGAAGTCCTGTAAACGAGAGTGTGATGAGGTAACCAGAGAGGAGGAGAGTAGGAGGTCATGAGCAGAGCGAAGGGGACGGGAGGGAGAGTATCTGGAGACAAGGTCTGAGATATAGGGGGGGAGCAGTGCAGTTGAGGGCTTTGTATGTCAGAGTGAGAATTTTGTGTTTGATCCTAGAGGCAAGAGGAAGCCAGTGAATGGATTGGCAGAGAGGTGCAGCAGATGAAGAGTGACGTGTAAGGAAGATGAGTCTGGCAGAGGCATTCATTATGGATTTTAAAGGAGCTAGGCGGCAGGTGGGGAGACCAGAGAAGACAGAGTTGCAGTAATCGGGGCGGGAAAGAATGAGAGAGTGGATTAAAATCTTAGATGTGTCTTGTGTAAGGAAGTGTCTAATTTTAGAGATGTTTTTAAGGTGGAAGCGGCAGGCTTTAGCCAAGGACTGAATGTGAGGAGTGAAATAAAGATCTGAGTCAAATTTGACCCAGAGACATCGGGCATGCGGGGTAGGGGTAATGATGGAGTTGTCGACAGTTATAGAGAGATTGGGGGTGGAGATTTTGGAAGAAGGGGGGAAAATGAGGAGCTCAGTTTTGGAGAGATTTAGCTTGAGGTAGTGAGAGGACATCCAGGAAGAGATGTGAGAAAGACAGTTAGTGACACCGGTTAGCAAGGAAGGAGATAGGTCTGGTGCAGAGAAGTAGATTTGGGTGTCGTCGGCATACAAATGATATTGGAAACCGTGGGACTTTATTAGGGAACCTATTGATGACGTGTAGATTGAGAAGAGAAGGGGACCGAGGACAAAGCCTTGCGGTACTCCAACAGAAAGTGGTGACGGGGTAGAGGAGGCCCCAGAGAAGGCTACACTAAAGGTTTTGTTTGACAGGTAGGAAGAGAGCCACGAAAGGGCTGTGTCACAGATGCCGAGGGATTGGAGGGTTTGGAGCAAAAGAGGGTGGTCAACAGTGTCAAAGGCTGCGGACAGATCAAGGAGGATAAGCAGAGAGAAGTGGCCTTTTGATTTTGCTATAAGTAGGTAGTTGGTAACCTTAACAATAGCTGTCTCTGTGGAGTGATGGGGACGAAATCCAGATTGCAGTGGGTCAAGAAGGGAGTTTAACGTAAGGAAATGGGATAGACGTGCATATACTAGTTTTTCTAGAAGCTTTGAGGCAAGAGGGAGGAGGGAAATAGGGCAGTAGTTGGATGGGGAGGTACGATCAAGGGAAGGTTTTTTGAGGATAGGTGTGACCAGTGCATGTTTCAGCGATGAGGGAAATATACCGGTGCTGAGGGAGAGGTTGAAAATGTGTGTTAGTATAGGGGTAAGGGTAACAGAGAGGGAGGGTAGTAGCTGTGATGGGATAGGGTCAAGGGGACAGATAGTAAGGTGAGATCGCAGTATAAGTGCCAAAACATCTTCCTCAGTAACAGGGGAGAATGAGCTAAGTTTAAGGTTATGTGGGTTGTGGTTGAGTGAGAGCATTTGAGGGGGGGAGAGAAAGGAATTATGAGAAAATATGAATGTATGAGAAAATAACATACTATAAGGACTGTAGTCTTATAGTGCATGGGGCCATGTAACTCCATGAGATTTGCCAACAAGCTCTACCCTTTATAGTAAAATGTGTACAACTTAGTGACATATATTATGTAGCCCATAAAGAATCATGCATAAACTCTTGCAGTCTGTATGATCACATAACCGATTTCTATTAAAATCTACAAATATCCAACTTCAGGTAATCGTCACTGAGCTGTTATCTTTGTGTAGATATGCCAGTCACCATCCTACAGATACAGTGCACTGGGTTCTTTATGGCAAATGAGATCTTACACAGTTTAAGGTGGAAGCTATGGCAATCAAGTCCTATAGTCTATTTTTAAGGTTTTGAAGATGGTCTTTCCAAACTTTACAAACTTGTTATAAGCTATAGGAGCACTTGTTTATAACATCATGGGCCAGATTACAAGTGAAGCGCAAAAATAAAACACTGCTCAAGTGAAGACAATAGCGCTATTATTTTTAGCCAGGCATTAAGTTGAAAGTAAAAAGTAATAATGCAAGGAAAAGAGAAGGAGAAAGAGAGAGAGAAAAAAGAGAGCATGGTGAGAAAGAGAGTGGAGGGAGAAAAAGACAGTAAGAAGGAATAAATAATTGAAAAGAGAGGTGGAATGGTGAGAGAGGAGAGAGAAAAGAGAGAGGGTGTGAACGAGAGATAAGAAACAGTGGAAAGAGAATAAAGATACATTTTATATAAGGGAGAGAGAGAAGACAATGGCTAGAGAAGGGAGAGACAAAGAGGAGAGATAGAAGGATAAGAAAAGTGAGAGAGGGGACAACAGAGTCAAGAGGACAGAATGCAGAGTGGAAAGAAAAATAAAAGGAAGAACAAGGGAAAGAGGGGGAAAGAGAGAAGGAGGAGAAATAGAGTCAGAAGAGAAAATTGAGTGAGAAATTAGAGAAGTTAAAGGAGGGGAGAGAGAAGGGAGAGTGGAAGAAATGTGAAAGGGAGATTAAAGCGAGAGGAGGGGGAGAGATTGAAAAGAGAGATAAAAGGGTAAAGAGGGGCAGAAGTAAGAGAAAGGAGAGGGAGGAAAGTAAAGTTAGTGAGAAAGATAAGAGAAAAAGCAGAGGGGTGGAAGCAAAGGAGGGGTAATAGAGGGAGGGAAAAGAGGGGATTGAGAGAGAAAAGAGTAAAGAGGATGATCAGAAGGGAGAATGTGAGAGAAGGGACAGAGTAGAGAAAACATATAAGAAATGTAAATAGCAGCTTATTACCTCTGGTTGCAGGAGATAAAATGCTTATAATGCAGTCCCCTTTCCTTTTTACATGTTTACTGTTGCCTGTGTCCCCTCTGCCTCCTGAGTATGCTGATGCTGACAGCACCAAACAGGGTCAGGTAGAAGGTGGAGGGAAGTGAGGAGTCTTGACAGCCACAAAACGTGTAGTTGTGTAACAGCCTGTCCGGGTTATAATATCCAGTTAAGCCAGGAGAAAATTGATAGGCAGGGCTACTATACTACTAAAACTAACATACTAAGGTCAGAAAAATAAAACAAAGAAAGCACAATTTTTATGCCCCTTTGTGAGGCCCCATCAAGAGTGAGGCCTTACACTAGGGCCACCTATGCCCCATATAGTGACTTCTTGAATAGTAGCCTCATCCGTTGTTTTATATACACGTTTACACTGCCCTCCTTGTGATATTTCTTTCAGTTACATTAGTTGTTAAGCACTTGATAAGTAAAAAATTTTGCTCTGAAATTGAATTTCCACCTACTACAAAAATAAGTAATATGCTTTTGTTACAAGGGGGTAACTACAGGATCTCAACAAGCATTAAAATGTATATGCAGGGACATTAGGATAGTAACAATTCCCATTATGGCTAGAACCACAATCAATAATAATCCTTGCAAAATCTTTGCTAAATTTTTTAGCCAAGACCTTTGATGACTCCGCCATTTGGTAGCTGAGTTCCTTGCTGAAATCGAGGGAGCAACCTGTAAGTCCAATTTCCACAGAGTCAGTATGTCCCCTTTTAAATTATAGTTACAGGAGTTTCATTCTAGAGGCTATGCCCTACTTGACAAAATCAATCTTGCAGTTCTCCAAATCTTTAACTCCAAAATCTTGGTAAATCTTTAATCTGGTAATACTGTCCACTAGTTAATCCTCTGTATAGCTGCATCAAGGCTCTAGTACATTCTGATTTTTGACCGCATTATTAATTTACCATACTAGTCTTTTCTGGGGTTTATTTTCCAATCTTAGCCTTGTTCGTGATAGAGCCAAGGTTGTAGATGTTTCTCAAGTATGAATTAGGGAGAAATTGAGGACACTTTGATTTAACAGAATCATCCAGTTAATGAAATCCCTATCCGGTTGACTGAGGTAACAAATCCCTAATTTCATGACAGCATATGTGTGCAGGAAGGTAGTTCCTCCAGGCTTGTCCCGTGTTTTGTTTCCCTTAAAGAGAAAGCATGCACTAGTTAGTAATAGTATGCAATAATTTGTAACAATTTGACTTGTTATTAGAACAAAGGACATAATACCTACACCACTAGCTATCAACACACTTTTCCTATGTCTTTTATTTTGTTGAACCAGTATCCAAATGTTAGATCCTGCACAATTTACTTAATTTAGCTCTAAATAAAGATAACATGGTACAGAAATAATGATATTTCAGAATTATGCCCATGGCCGTAGCGAGTTGCATAATCTTTGTAGTATACAAAAGCTTACCAAGTGCTATTAGCTTCAATATACATTTGCCAATCCCACCCATGGGATTTAACTACATTTGCCAGCTGCCAGATAAAACAGTATCTGGGGGTACAACACACCTTATCCAAGTGTCAAGTTGATTGGTCCATCTTTGGGGGTTAGTTCAACTTCCAAAGTCAGTGTCAACTTATTATGTTTAGGTAGTAATAAAATAAATAATGTCTTAGCTTTAGATGTTGAGGCAGTCAGGCAGTCTGTTTTTCATGTTACAAATAACCATAAGGGATCTGACTATAGGTCAAATGTATTGAGTGCAACAACATTTTTGTTTTTCTAAAACTTTATCCCAGGCCTTCAGTGTATGTGTGGGTGTTATTTTTTATATTTGTGTTTTCATTGAACCATTGAAGCATTTGACCAAGCTAGCAGATTGTGGTTAATATGGTACATGCAAAGTGCACTGTATGCTATTATCCACCCTCCAGTATTGGACATCAGTTCTTGTGAAATGGGTCCCTTGATCTATTTGTATGTCTTTAATGTTCTTTATTCCCTCAGTCATCACATTGTAAGAACAAATACCATCCAAGATGAAGGGCAATCCCATCTTCTCTTGTCTTATATACATAGCTATACACTGACAGCTATACACTGCACTTCTGACCTTTCTTGCAGGTACAAAATTCCATTGCCACCTACCACAAGGCCATCTAATATGCTTTCATTACATCTGCTCTATTTAGAATAACAAGCACCGGCCACATATTTGTCTGCTCTTTACTATTCCTTATATATTCCATGTTCATTTTTAAAGGGACAGTAAACACCTTGTAATTACAAGACGTCTTTTGTGTTGCCATAGAATAACATATCAGCCAAGTCTTTATGTTTTTAAAATAAATTAGCATCCTTTTTTACTGCAGTTATTTTTTAATTGCTAAACTCCACCCACAATTTACCTTATTTGGAGGAGCCAATCTGTACTTTAGTTCACAGACAACAAGGCTGTCATAAAGTTAGTATAAAATGCATAGCTTTGCAGTTGATATCAATTAAAACCAATAAGGCACGATTATGTAGCATGGTTAGCCTTGATAAGTCAGTAGGGTAAGTTATGAGACTTTGAGAGTTATGAGAAATTTCTCAAACTTCAGATCTAAATTACATGAAGAGAGGACAAAATAAATAATGAAAATATATTGTAAAGTTGTTTTTTCTTGTAAATTTTAGACAAGCAATCAGACACTTTATTAACCCCTTGAGTGCTAATGACGGCTCTGAGCCATCACATAGTTTCCCACTCTGGTGCTAATGACGGCTCAGAGCCGTTACTAGCACTCTCCCAACTTGAGGGAGATCTGGGGGCTCCCACCCGCTCCTACCCAGGCGATCGGTGCTGCATAATGAAAGGCATCACCGGGGCTTCCGTTTTGTGTGGTGACGTCATGCGCAATAAACGTGATGACGTCACCGCGCAACTTTATTTAACATTAACAATGTTAAATATAGGAGCAGGGGGCATTCTGCTTAGAAGCCTGTATCTCAGTCATCTAAGCAGCTACAGACCCCCAAGACCCACCGTTGGAAAGTTAATCGCCTAACCTTTCCAACGGTGTAAGTCTTGGGGATCTGAAATAAATAAAATAAAAAGTAAAAAAAAAAAATATTTTTAAAAATATTAAATAAAAAACCCTTTAAGAAAACCTTAGCACCCAGGTGGGAAAGTGCTTATCACTCAAAGGGTTAAACAAACCCAACACAAACAATTAATACTGGATACAAGCAGTTTAGGTATTATCATATCATAGTCCCCCCCCCAACATAAATGTTTAGAAGGAAACTAACATATATTTTGTGTTTTTTGCATCTATTGTAGGGCATTTTGGAATGAATTACAGTTTTTGTTTTCGAATATCGAATGTTCGTGTTCTGAGTTGTGAGGTATTTCTTTGCCATACTTCTATCCCACTGACCATTGTGGACCAACATGCATTATCTGTTAGTAAATGTTGAAAGCAAGAACCCTTCTTTCATTTACTCAACCCCATATCAAAATTTTTTTTGATTGACAGTTTTTTTTAAGCAACAAATCGTCCAGATTACAAGTGGAGCGCTTAATATCGATTTAGTGAAAAATATATTAGCGCTACACTGAGTAATACCAGTGCACGCTAATGTGAATTGGTATTGCAAGTTGTCAGCAATGCTGGGAAGCATTGCGCTCATGAGAGCGTGCTTTCATAGCCTTGAGAACCTCGTGCAGTGAAGGGGGTAAGTCGTGCAGTGATGGCAGCAGATGTAAATATATATGTTTATGAATATATACATATAGATTTATTTATTACCATGTGTATATACAGATATTAACACATAAATATATACAGTATGTAGTATATAATCATATACATATACTGTATATTTACAGGAAATACACAGTTCCTATAGACCGCATTGTAAAGTGTAGTTTTTTTTCTTACACCCCACTCCCGTCAACTTTACCGCCAAAATCCTGCCTAGTGCAGTTATTTTATTAAAACATAAAGATGCTGTATTTTGGGGGCGTTTGGGGCAGATTTTAAAATTAACCAGAGATCTGATCTCTGGTTAATTTTATAAGCGCTAATTGCTACCGCAAAATTTGCCTGTTTGCTGCCACACGATAATTTAGCGCTCCACTTGTAATCTAGCCCAAATGTGTTTAAATAGGCATCCTTATAGTAACCTTTTGAAAACTGCTGCCCATCCACTTCTACGCTTTTTTCTGTGTTTTAAATAGTTCCTATTGCCAATCTGAAGCCGTAGGGCCCGCTCATTTACTACAGCTAGTGCACTGTCCTGATTTCTGGACTCCGTGAAGCTAATTACATTCTGGGGCACTGCTTTCATTGCTGGTTAGGGGCAGGCGGTCTTGGCGCATGCGTTCAGCTTCTTACAGTTCAGAAATGGGAGCAAGCTCTTTATGAAATCTATTGCACAACTGATAGAAATTTGAATAGGCCTCTGTGACTCACAGAAGCATATGGGCAGTCCGTGTTTTTTTTATAACTCAGGAAAAGATGCTTTACAAAATGCTTTACAAAAAAATACAAAATGCTTTACAAAATACATTTATTGTATACATAAAAATTGTCTGTCGTAAAGCAAAATTATTTTTAATCTTGATTATTTAAATTTTTACTAATCCTTTAACCATTTTTCATACAACGTCTTATTATGGGTATGTTAATCAAAAACTTGCTGGTGTGGAGAGAAATCTACTAAATCTATGGGTTGTGTAGGAGTCCCTGTTTCACACCCTGAAGCTGCATAGTAAGATAAACATTATTCAAGCTAAAATTTACCTTTATAAAATTATTTGAGAGACCTCACCGTACTGACAAGAATTCTTAGATTATTTCGCCTGAACGGAGAGCTTTACATTATCGGGCCCTATGAGTGAATCATATTAAACATTGATCCCGATTTTGCCTTAATGGTTATGCAAACATACTAACAGGCTTTGCCATATACACTTCGGCTGCCATTGTTTTTCCTGCCCTTCATGTTGCCAACACAACAGAAGTACAATTTAATTTGTCAACCAGTGAATATCTCAACATTCTTACAATTCAAGCATTGGGTATTTTTAGGCAATGTCTACTGTGAGCTGTCTGAATAAAGATAGTAAAGGAGCTCTGAAAATCTTGTCTAGCTGTTTATTTAGTACGCGTGAGACCGAGACCCTCATATGAACTCATTATACAAGAAGAAAGCAATAGTGAGCTCTCAAAAGCAAACAACACTAAATCTAATATGATTCATCTTACTAAGGAAGCAATACAAAATATATCATCATAATTAACAAAGGCTAATGTATTAGATAATAACAAAATCAATGCATATAATGAAAGGAGAGGGCTCCAAATCCAAGTATCCTCATTATTAATTTAAATAGAATATACATTAAATAGACACGTTCCTTTTTTTTGGGGTATGATGAAGAAATATGACCATGTATTGTGTTAAAAAACAACTCTATGGAAAATATAGATATAGATATAACTACTTATAAATGCATTTAATTATAGGAAGTACCCATCTTTATTATTTATATTAAACTAGGTAAAATAAAAACTATTTTCAATAATAATAATAAAAAAAACCCATGGAATTATATCTATAGATTAACATACATGACTTTGTGGTCCACATAAAAAGGGAAATTTATTTTGCCATGAGCATAAAGGGACAGTATACTATAAAATTGTTTTTCCCTTAATCTGTTCCCAATTACTTTTTAACCAACTGCATATTATAAAATGTATGAGATTTGCTTTTTTTAGGCTTATTTGTGTATATAAATTAGCTGATTTTGTGTTTTGAAGCCACAACCTAATAAAATGGGTTGAGCTTGTAGGTATAGGGGCCTAGTTATGAACGTGTCAACTTTCCTGCCTTCGCCGGCCCAATACGCCCGCCTAAGCTCGCCTCACATCGCCGCCCCAGACCTGCAAAAATTCGCCTAAGTTATCAAATAAAGCTGTCAAAAAGCCGCGCACCAAGTACGGGGCGATGAGTAGCGGACTGTGAGAGTTATCACTCATCCGATCTCGCTGCTCTTCGGCTTTTTCCCAGCTTTATTGACAAGCTGTCACTAAGCACCCACACTAAACTACACTGTTCTACCCCCTATACCGGCGCCCCCGGAGCCCCCCGCAACTAAATAAAGTTATTAACCCCTAAACCGCCGCTCCTAGACCCTGCCGCAACTCTGATAAATGTATTAACCCCTAAGCCGCCGCTCCTAGACCCTGCCGCAACTCTGATAAATGTATTAACCCCTAAACCGCCGCTCCCGGACACCGCTGCCACCTACATTATACCTATTAACCCCTATCCTGCCCCCCCATACCGTCGCCCTCTATAATAAAGATATTAACCCCTATCCTGCTGATCCCGCACCTCGCCGCAAATAAATAAATAGTTTAACCCCTAAACCGCCGCTCCCTGAACCCGCCGCAACCTATATTAAATTTATTAACCCCTATCCTGCCCCCCCATACCGTCGCCCTCTATAATAAAGTTATTAACCCCTATCCTGCTGATCCCGCACCTCACCGCAAATAAATAGTTTAACCCCTAAACCGCCGCTCCCTGAACCCGCCGCAACCTATATTAAATTTATTAACCCCTATCCTGCCCCCCCTACACCGTCGCCACCTATAATAAATTTATTAACCCCTATCCTGCCCCCCCTACACCGTCGCCACCTATAATAAATTTATTAACCCCTATCCTGCCCCCCACTACACCGCCGCCACTGTAATAAAATTATTAACCCCTAAACCTAAGTCTAACACTAACCCTAACACCCCCCTAACTTAAATATTAATTAAATACATCTAAATAATATTTATCTTATTAACTAAGTTAATCCTATTTAAAAAGTTACAATTACATCTAACACTACACTATACTTTAATCAATTATTCCTATTTAAAACTAAATACTTACCTGTAAAATAAACCCTAAGATAGCTACAATGTAATTAATAATTACATTGTAGCTATCTTAGGATTTATATTTATTTTACAGGTAACTTTGTATTTATTTTAGCTAGTTAGAATAGTTATTAAATAGTTATTAACTATTTAATAACTACCTAGCTAAAAGAAATACAAAATTACCTGTAAAATAAATCCTAACCTAAGTTACAATTAAACCTAACACTACACTATCATTAAATAAATTAAATAAACTACCTACAAATAACTACAATTAAATACAATTACATAAACTAACTAAAGTACAAAAAATAAAAAAAGCTAAGTTACAAAAAATAAAAAAAATAAGTTACAAACATTTTAAAAATATTACAACAATTTTAAGCTACTTACACCTAATCTAAGCCCCCTAATAAAATAACAAACCCCCCAAAATAAAAAAATGCCCTACCCTATTCTAAATTTAAAAAGTTCAAAGCTCTTTTACCTTACCAGCCCTTAAAAGGACCTTTTGTGGGGCATGCCCCAAAGAATTCAGCTCTTTTGCCTGTAAAAGAAAAATACAACCCCCCCAACATTAAAACCCACCACCCACATACCCCTAATCTAACCCAAACCCCCCTTAAAATAACCTAACACTAATCCCCTGAAGATCATCCTACCTTGAGTCGTCTTCACTCAGCCGAGCAGCGATGGAACCGAAGTGGACATCCGGAGCGGAAGAAGTTATCCTCCAATCGGCGCTGAAGAAATCTTCCATCCGATGAAGTGATCCTCCAAGCAGCGCTGAAGAAGTCTTCGATCCGGGCGATGTCATCTTCCAAGAGGCGCTGAAGAAGTCTTCTATCCGGGCGATGTCATCTTCCAAGCCAGGTCTTGAATCTTCATCCCGCCGACGCAGAACATCCTTCTTTACCGACGGACTACTGACGAATGAAGGCTCCTTTAAGGGACATCATCCAAGATGGCGTCCCTTCAATTCCGATTGGCTGATAGGATTCTATCAGCCAATCGGAATTAAGGTAGGAAAAATCTGATTGGCTGATTGAATCAGCCAATCAGATTCAAGTTCAATCCGATTGGCTGATCCAATCAGCCAATCAGATTGAGCTCGCATTCTATTGGCTGATCGGAACAGCCAATAGAATGCAAGCTCAATCTGATTGGCTGATTGGATCAGCCAATCGGATTGAACTTGAATCTGATTGGCTGATTCAATCAGCCAATCAGATTTTTACTACCTTAATTCCGATTGGCTGATAGAATCCTTTCAGCCAATCGGAATTGAAGGGACGCCATCTTGGATGACGTCCCTTAAAGGAGCCTTCATTCGTCGGTAGTCCGTCGGTAAAGAAGGATGTTCCGCGTCGGCGGGATGAAGATTCAAGACCCGGCTTGGAAGATGACATCGCCCGGATAGAAGACTTCTTCAGCGCCTCTTGGAAGATGACATCGCCCGGATCGAAGACTTCTTCAGCGCCGCTTGGAGGATCACTTCATCGGATGGAAGATTTCTTCAGCGCCGCTTGGAGGATAACTTCTTCCGCTCCGGATGTCCACTTTGGTTCCATCGCTGCTCGGCTGAGTGAAGACGACTCAAGGTAGGATGATCTTCAGGGGATTAGTGTTAGGTTATTTTAAGGGGGGTTTGGGTTAGATTAGGGGTATGTGGGTGGTGGTTTTTAATGTTGGGGGGGGGTTGTATTTTTCTTTTACAGGCAAAAGAGCTGAATTCTTTGGGGCATGCCCCACAAAAGGTCCTTTTAAGGGCTGGTAAGGTAAAAGAGCTTTGAACTTTTTTTAATTTAGAATAGGGTAGGGCATTTTTTTTATTTTGGGGGGGGGGTTGTTATTTTATTAGGGGGCTTAGATTAGGTGTAAGTAGCTTAAAATTGTTGTAATATTTTTAAAATGTTTGTAACTTATTTTTTTTATTTTTTGTAACTTAACTTTTTTTATTTTTTGTACTTTAGTTAGTTTATGTAATTGTATTTAATTGTAGTTATTTGTAGGTAGTTTATTTAATTTATTTAATGATAGTGTAGTGTTAGGTTTAATTGTAATTTAGGTTAGGATTTATTTTACAGGTAATTTTGTATTTCTTTTAGCTAGGTAGTTATTAAATAGTTAATAACTATTTAATAACTATTCTAACTAGCTAAAATAAATACAAAGTTACCTGTAAAATAAATATAAATCCTAAGATAGCTACAATGTAATTATTAATTACATTGTAGCTATCTTAGGGTTTATTTTACAGGTAAGTATTTAGTTTTAAATAGGAATAATTTATTAAAGTATAGTGTAGTGTTAGATGTAATTGTAACTTAGGTTAGTTTTTAGTTTACAGGTACATTTCTCTTTATTTTAGCTAGGTAAGCTATTAAATAGTTAATAACTATTTAATAGCTATTGTACCTAGTTAAAATAAATTGAAAGTTACCTGTAAAATAAAAATAAATCCTAAGATAGCTACAATATAATTATTATTTATATTGTAGCTATATTAGGGTTTATTTTACAGGTAAGTATTTAGTTTTAAATAGGATTAACTTAGTTAATAAGAGAAATATTATTTAGATTTATTTAATTAATATTTAAGTTAGGGGGTGTTAGGGTTGGTGTTAGACTTAGGTTTAGGGGTTAATAATTTTATTACAGTGGCGGCGGTGTAGTGGGGGGCAGGATAGGGGTTAATAAATTTATTATAGGTGGCGACGGTGTAGGGGGGGCAGGATAGGGGTTAATAAATTTATTATAGGTGGCAACGGTGTAGGGGGGGCAGGATAGGGGTTAATAAATTTAATATAGGTGGCGACGGTGTAGGGGGGGAAGGATAGGGGTTAATAAATTTATTATAGGTGGCGACGGTGTAGGGGGGCAGATTAGGGGTTAATAAATTTAATATAGGTTGCGGCGGGTTCAGGGAGCGGCGGTTTAGGGGTTAAACTATTTATTTGCGGCGAGGTGCGGGATCAGCAGGATAGGGGTTAATAACTTTATTATAGAGGGCGGCGGTATAGGGGGGGCAGGATAGGGGTTACTAGGTATAATGTAGGTGGCGGTGGGCTCCGGGAGCTGCGGTTTAGGGGTTAAGACATTTATTATAGTTGCGGTGGGCTCTGGGAGCGGCGGTTTAGGGGTTAATATGTATAGAGTAGCTTGCGGTGGGCTCCGGGAGCGGCGGTTTAGGGGGTAATAACTTTATTTAGTTGCGGCGGTGTAGGGGGGGACAGATTAGTAGTGTTTAGACTCGGGGTACATGTTAGGGTGTTAGGTGCAGCCATCTCCCATAGGAATCAATGGGATGTCGGGCAGCAGCGAACTTGTACTTTCGCTATGGTCAGACTCCCTGATTCCTATGGGATCCGCTGCCTCCAGGGTGGCGGTTTGAAAACCAGGAACGCTGGGCCGTAAAAGTGCCAAGCGTACCTGCTAGTTTTTTGATAACTAGCAAAAGTAGTCAGATTGTGCCGCACTTGTGTGCGGAACATCTGGAGTGACGTAAGAATCAATCTGTGTCGGACTGAGTCCGGCGGATCGAAGTTTACGTCACAAAATTCTACTTTTGCCGGTCTCTAGCCTTTGATAACTAAGGCGAATCAGCCTCGCCACAAATACGCTGCGGAATTCCAGCGTATTTGAGGTTGACGGCTTGATAACTAGGCCCCATAATCAGATCTCATTACTTTATCACATTGTGTACATATAGCTGCTTCTTTATCTTATATCTGTCCGTAAACCAATCACCAATACTTGGAGAGAACAATGGAAATTAACATTTTATTACCTTATCTCTTTAATACCCTACTGGGAGTGTAATTTATTCTACTGGCTGTGTTTACAAAGGTTGGCCTTGAGGCCAAAAACTTTCAGAATAGGTGAGGGTACCACAGGCTAAATCAAATTCCAGTATAAGGGTAATGGAAATGCTTGTAAACAATTGAATACACTCCAGCAGGTAAAGTGGATTATTGGGAACAAATTAAAGGGGAGAAATGTTTTGAGTAAACTGTCCCTATAAGAGAATACACTTTAAAAGAGAGGCTGTTGGAAGACATAACACAAAAAAATTAACCTTTTGTAGGCTTCAGGTGACTTAATTAATGCATTTTTATTATGATGGAAGACCCTTTATTTTTAAGCCACATATAACAAGGGCTCTTGACTTTATCTCCTTGCAACAAAACAAGGTTCTGTTTTCTGTAATAAAAGAACATATATTTATTCTAAATCAGCGTTGCAGAGTTTAAGTTTTTTTATGGCAGCTTGACTCTAAGGTGGGAAAATATTTTATCTGGGATTAGTTTATATGGGCAATTTATTAATCTGATCTTGGGTAGTGGCTGATATGGAATTTTATACTATTCTTTATTTATTTTTTTCGTCCCTAAAATGTTTTTCTTCTTCTAACCATAGATCAGAATTGGCCAGAGATAAACTTTTAAATCTAACTGAATATTTTTACAACAGTGAGTCTCTGAAGACGTGATTTAATGAATCACTGGTGTTTCATGAAAAATAAGAAATATTTTTTATGGTGAATCAAATTTTTTTTAATAAAGATTTAGTAACCAAATTGCTGAAGAACGACGTAAAACCATACCCATAAACCTACCGTAATTATGAAGAAAAATATAGAGGTAAAAGATGAACACATTTACTAGCTTAGTCCCTGTGAAATTGTGTCAAAAAAAGCAAATGATTAATCTGTGAATTTAGCTCACAAAAGACAGAAAACAATAATGGTGTTGTTACTTTTTGTCATTTAAAGAATAAATGAAACCAAATAGGCTTTTCTTATCTATCCATGTTACATTAGAGGAGTTCACGGCCTGCTCTTAGCATTTTCCAACACAGCTGTAGAGTATTTTAAAGCCTATTTTTTAAATAAGTGATGCTCAATTTGTCTTTGATGATCCGAATGATTCAGGTGAGATGGGTGCACTGTCGGGCACTGATTTGCATAAAAATTAATCACGGAAAAATGTAAATTGATAAAATTTTGCCTGGCTTTTTCCCCTGTATTCGAAAAGCCACGGATGTCTCCCAGAAGCAATCATCTCAGTATGGTGCCACATTGGAAGCCTTACAAATGATCACATTTGTGTTGAACACTCACTCATTTAAATGTCAGCATTGATGGGGCGGTACATCACATGGGAAAAAAAGTGAAAAAAATAAATAAATACACAGCAGCTGAAGACAATCAAATTTGAGGGTACTGGTTAGAAATACATGATCTAATGTGAATAAAATACATTAATTATCTTCTTTTTTTTCCAAATTGATAATTGTTTTAGTATTACACCAGAAAAGTCTTGCAATTTATTTGGAATCAAACAAAATGCAGCAGAATAGGTGGCAATTAATCTGAAAAATTATTAAACACTAAAAGCAAAGGGATGTAAAAATATAGATATTTTTTTGTTTCACTTTAACCCCTTCACTGCTTAGCTCTGCATATATTACATGTTTTTAACTTACTGTAATTATATAAAAAAAAAAATTTATATTTTATTTTAGAACTTTAGATACATATAGATATTTCAAAAAGTCAGATCTCAAAAATGTGGTATATTCAAATGCATAAAAGAGCTTGTTTTATTATTATTATTATTATTATTATTATTATTATTATTATTATTATATTTGTAAAGCACCACCCATTTTGAAGAGATACATGTATAGAAATGTCTAGTTGTTATGTTTTGTTCAGAAGAGACACAGATGTAATTAAGAATGAATACTACAACATAAGGTTCTGCATATTTAGAATAGTTTGGACAGTTTAAATGATGAAACAAAAATATTTTTGGGATATGTAAGATTGAAGATTGGAATGAAATATTATAGCTGCATAGTGTATTTAAATCTAACTGGTTCTCATTCTGTACCTGTTATTATTGAAAATAAATCTCGCAATGTACACTCCACCAAAAAAAAATAAAAAAAAATCTACAATTAGTTTAGAAAAACAGAAACGTATATGTTAAAGATGTATATATATATATATATATATATATTTATATATATATATATATATATATATATATATATATATATATATATATATATATATATATATAAAACACCTAACATTAGAAATATGTTCCGTCTCTTAACTAATAATTTTTTAAGGATATTAAACCACAATATTTAAACAATAATTTAAACAATAATTTAATCTCCAATTTAAAATACAGATCACTTATTTTCATAGATTTTTTTTGGTGCTAGATTGTATTTTCTCCTAAACATTATAAAAAAAACATTATATTTGACATTTCATATTGCCCCTTTTACAAATCCAAGTCTACATTATATAACTAGATAGAATACCATGGTTTATTACAATCCCTTAGAATAGACCACTGGTTTTCAAACCAGTCCTCAGACCTTTCTAACAGAGCAAGTTTTGAGGATATCGGAACTAGAGCTCATTTACAAATAAACAACTGATTAGTAAACACGGTTATTTTACCTGCTCTCACCCAAGGTAATCCTGAAAATCTGGCTTGTTAGGGAGGCCCGAGAACAGGTTGGATTTAAGTGGCTTCGCATTAGAGAGTAATGAAAGTCAACATTAAACTTTCATTGTTGAAATAGAGAATTCAGTTTTAGATACTTTTTGAAAATGATTAATTAATATTAATTAATTATTATTATTATTATTATCATCAAATTGACCTAATTTTCTCGCTTTCTCCTATTTAAGAAAACCTTACCTAACTATGCTCAGGAGCATCAGTGCACTACTAGGATCTGGCTCGTGATTGTTGGTTACACCCATATGCTTCTTGTCATTTACTCACCAGATATGTTCAGCTAGCTCCCAGTAGTGCTTTGCTTCTCTGGAGCCGCCTATAACTATATGTTTAACTGCTTTGGAGGTATTAAACACATAGTTAAATGCAAATAATGATAAAATGCTCTAACATATAACATTCTTTTTGCACTTTTATGCCCTGTAACTTCATCAATACTTTACTTGGACACAGTTTGACAGAGGTATTCCAAAGCATCAGGAACAACTCTCTGGGCAGATCTTTGTAGAAATGTTGGACTTTCCTTATTTAGTGCCCTTGACCTCTTGAAAATCGATTTTGCACCCGTTTTACTTTGTATATCTTTTGTTTTTAATGTTATCGTTTTTGGGGCATATTTATCAAGCTCCGTACGGAGCTTGATGCCCCTTGTTTCCGGCGAGCCTTCAGCAGTCTAAAGACCACAGCTCCATAACTTTTCCGCCTGCTTTGAGACGGCAGACAGAAATCAACCCGATCAAACACGATCAGGTTGATTGACACCCCCTGCTAGGGGCCGATTGGACGCAAATCTGCTGGGGGCGGCATTGCACCAGCAGTTCACAAGAACTGCTGGTGCAATGATAAATGCCAATAGCGTATGTGTAGCAGACTTCGTATCATGTCCGCTCGCACATTGATACATATGCCTCTTAGTGTGAGTCAATTTCACATATTTATAAATGCAGTTGCTTCCTGGTTAATTTAAATGCTCTAAAATATAGCCCAAATCAGATTTTTAGATGACAATTGGAGAGCAAAAATATTAGTTCTATAGAGCTCTAACACTCCTCAAGTTAAATTAATAGCGATCTTATCCTTCAGCTCATATTACCAGTTAAAAGTAAAATGATAGTGCACAAGCGAAAGCCTAAATCCCTCACCTAAAGGCTTCTATGGAACGCACTACAAAACTCAGGTCTTGGCTTTTGCGTGAGCATTAACCCAAATGTTTGTTAAACCGAAGGTGCTCTAAGCATATGGTACGTTTAAAAAATAGAAGAAACTGTTTTGTTCTTCACAAACTATAAAATTATATTTTAGTTTAAATCTATCTATCTATTATTAATGAAAATGTGTTAACAGTGATTTAAAGGGATATGGTATATGTCAAGGTGACTGGAAGGGTTTAAAGGAAAGTATAGATGTTTGTGTGACACATTTGATCCCCTTCCCAGTTCAACACCTTGTCATATTCCTTTAAATCCATTAGAAAAAAATCATTTGAATTTAAAACATATTTTCCTTACAATCTATCTGTCTATCTATCTATCTATCTATCTATCTATCTATCTATCTATCTATATACACACATGCTTTTACATACTTTTATTATTGCCCTTCAGGTCTCCAGTTGTGCTACCTTTTTAGTACTGTACTGTGTTGCACTCATACATATGATAATCAGAATATTAACTTATGATAGCTATTAAATAAATTAATGAGTAAAAATGTGTTTTTTTTCCAAATAAAATGTCTAATTATAAAGTTATACAAAATAGCATGAAATAGTTAAATTGTACATAAATTGATATTACTGGTTAAGGGTAGATTACTAGTGAAGCGCAAAATTGCACTTTCGGGAGCTCGATATTTGCACTTCACTCAGTAATACTGGCGCATTTAAATGTAAATGGGTAAATTTTCCCTTTACAGGTGCACGTTAAATTAGTGCTCCACTTGTAATCTAGCCCTAAATGGGGGAAAAACTTAATTAAAAAATAGAAATAGTTAAATTGCACATAAGTTAATATTCCTGGTTAAATGGGAAAAAAAAACTTCATTAAAAAATATTAGTAAATTAATTTACTCAAGACATTTACATTGACCACGTATATTTTTTTTTTATGTAAAGGTCAGAAATAAAATACCCTAGAAATCAGGCAATCCTTTTTTTATAGTTTTTGCTACAATTCTCCTTTTTTTATTTTTTATTATTTTTGCATTTCTATATCTGCGTTTTTGGTTTTTGGACTTGTATTTATTTGTTTTCATAATGTGGCTTCTAAATCTCGTGCACATTACGAATGAGTTCAAAAAATGATAACTTTTTAAATAAAATGTTTAATTATAAAATTTATACCAAATGACATGAAATAGTTAAATTGCATATAAGTTGATATTACTGGTTAAATAAAAATATATTAGTCATTTGTGTAATTACCTTTCGTTACATTTACATTGACTACGTATAGTGTAAAGATCAGAAATAAAATACCCTAGAAATTTTGCTACAGTTTTCCTTTTTTTTAATTAATATTATTATTATTACATTTTTATATTTGACGTTTTGTATTTTATTTGTTTTCATAAGGTGACATCTGAGTCTCCGGCACATTACTTTAGAACAAGAGAATTATAAAATAATATATCTGATTTGGTGATGAATTTCCCCTGTTATACATATTAGATTGAATAATACAATATTTAATGCTTTGTGTATAATATGCTCAATATACATGAGGTGTTTCGGGGGGGGGACCATCGGTGGGCATGATCAGTACTTCTGTAATATGTTTAAATATTGTGTCTGCTGCAAAATCTTCCTGGGATTTTATTTTTTGTTGTTGGCAACTCAAAAATTAAGATGAAAATATGCACTTGTTTTCACAGCTTTTCTAATGCATTGATTGGAAGGGGGCTTGAGTCTAAGCTTTCTAATTACTGTGGCTGATACACTTTGTTGTCAAATATGAAAAAGTCACATATACTGAAATCCTCTTTACGAGTCAGTTTTACCAGTTGATTCTACAAAATTGACTTTTGAGAATTATAGACAGATTTTAAGGTGTTATCATTATCTATTTAGGCTTGTCCTTCTTGCAATGCATTATTTTGGGGCTGAATAAGGTGTTATCATTATCTATTTAGGCACGTCCTTCTTGCAATGCATTATTTTGGGGATGAATAAGGTGTTATCATTATCTATTTAGGCATGTCCTTCTTGCAATGCATTATTTTGGGGATGAATAAGGTGTTATCATTATCTATTTAGGCATGTCCTTCTTGCAATGCATTATTTTGGGGCTGAATAAGGTGTTATTATTTATTTAGGCACGTCCTTCTTGCAATGCATTATTTTGGGGCTGAATAAGGTGTTATTATTTATTTAGGCACGTCCTTCTTGCAATGCATTATTTTGGGGATGAATAAGGTGTTATCATTATCTATTTAGGCACGTCCTTCTTGCAATGCATTATTTTGGGGCTGAATAAGGTGTTATTATTTATTTAGGCACGTCCTTCTTGCAATGCATTATTTTGGGGCTGAATAAGGTGTTATTATTTATTTAGGCACGTCCTTCTTGCAATGCATTATTTTGGGGATGAATAAGGTGTTATCATTATCTATTTAGGCACGTCCTTCTTGCAATGCATTATTTTGGGGCTGAATAAGGTGTTATTTATTTAGGCACGTCCTTCTTGCAATGCATTATTTTGGGGCTGAATAAGGTGTTATTATTTATTTAGGCACGTCCTTCTTGCAATGCATTATTTTGGGGCTGAATAAGGTGTTATTATTTATTTAGGCATGTCCTTCTTGCAATGCATTATTTTGGGGCTGAATAAGGTGTTATCATTATCTATTTAGGCACGTCCTTCTTGCAATGCATTATTTTGGGGCTGAATAAGGTGTTATTATTTATTTAGGCACGTCCTTCTTGCAATGCATTATTTTGGGGCTGAATAAGGTGTTATTATTTATTTAGGCATGTCCTTCTTGCAATGCATTATTTTGGGGCTGAATAAGGTGTTATCATTATCTATTTAGGCACGTCCTTCTTGCAATGCATTATTTTGGGGCTGAATAAGGTGTTATTATTTATTTAGGCATGTCCTTCTTGCAATGCATTATTTTGGGGCTGAATAAGGTGTTATTATTTATTTAGGCACGTCCTTCTTGCAATGCATTATTTTGGGGCTGAATAAGGTGTTATCATTATCTATTTAGGCACGTCCTTCTTGCAATGCATTATTTTGGGGCTGAATAAGGTGTTATTATTTATTTAGGCATGTCCTTCTTGCAATGCATTATTTTGGGGCTGAATAAGGTGTTATTATTTATTTAGGCATGTCCTTCTTGCAATGCATTATTTTGGGGCTGAATAAGGTGTTATTATTTATTTAGGCATGTCCTTCTTGCAATGCATTATTTTGGGGCTGAATAAGGTGTTATTATTTATTTAGGCATGTCCTTCTTGCAATGCATTATTTTGGGGATAATAAATATGTTTTCTAGTCCCCTTCCTATATTTTATGTACGTAGCTTATCCACATTTACTACCTAATGACTCAATAGCGGCTATAGGCACATTATATCCAGACCATCAGCTCCTGATATTGTCCCTACATGTTATAAGTTCTGTTGCAGGCACAACGAAAATACCATAAGCTAAGTAGATAATTAATACACTTACTGGTGTGGGTTAAAAATAAAGTAAAACATAGCAGACTCTAATGGATGGAAATTACATTTTTCAAAGTTGTATGAATTGCTATCCCCATCTAGTGGTAGTCAAGAGAAGGTACATGTATACGGTTGGAGTTAAATGCTTACAGGATACTAGTTAATCATTTAGAAGAATTAAACAAACACTTGGAAGAAATAATTATTAATTGTCTGAACCAGTTAAAGGGACAGTCTAGTCAAAATTAAGGGCATGTCATTTTAAACAACTTTCCATTTTACTTTTATCATTAAATTTGCTTCATTCTTTGGTATTCTTTGTTAAAAACTAAACCTAGGTAGGCTCATATGCTAATTTCTAAGCCCTTGAAGGCTGCCTCTTATCTCAGTACATTTTGACAGTTTTTCACAGTTAGACACTGCTAGTTCATGTATGCCATATAGATATCAAATGCATGTCTGTCAAAAAAAACTGAGATAAGGGGGCAGTCTGCAGAGGCTTAGACACAAGGTAATCACAGAGGTAAAAAGTAAATTAATATAACTGTTGGTTATGCAAAACTAGGGAATGGGTAATAAAGGGGTTGTCTATCTTTTTAAACAATAAAAATCCTGAAGTAGACTGTCTTTAATTTGCTATACGGCATTAAAACAGTGTTTGTCCTTTATGTAATATTACAGCATTATTTGCATTGTATCCCAATTTGCTTCTTAAAAGTGATGTGGAACTTTATCATTTTATTTTCTATTTCATCCATTCTGTACAACATGTTTTAAACATTACAGAAATCATTTTGAAAAATAAGTATTTAGAAATGTAACATATTTACATTTCTTTTCACATTTTAAAAAAGTGTCTTGGCATTTGAAGCCATTGTAAGCAGCAACATTCACACAGCTTTGAGGTTTCTGCACTTGTAAATAGACTTTCACCAATTTATTTTTTAAGCAAAAATACAAACACATTTTGGAATTGTTTTAGCAATAATATTTTAGATTTAGATGATAAAAAACTATATAGAGCTTCTTATGAATAAATGTCAGAAGAACTATCTGCATATGATGGTACAAATACATGTATACCTGAGTGTCTAAAAATGTATGTAATAATTATATCAATATATTAGGGCAATATTTATATATTGAAGCAGCTTTGATAACGGCAACAGACGAAACATGTCAGCAGCTGTAGGAGCTGACTCCTATTAGGAGAATGGCACCCTGTTGTTGTTGTTCTTTTTACTTTGATGATTAATAAAGGTTTCTTTTATTTTATTCTATTGCACTGGTGCTCCGCTATACTTTTTTGCTTATCCCAATATTTATATACATCAAAAGTAATTCCACGGCTGCTATCTAAAAAAGAAGTTATATCTAATAGGACAGGGCTTGTAAAACTATAGCAAATATGCACATGTGAAACCCCCCCACAAATGAATAAAATATTCCTCACAGTATATTATGTGATATATTATATTGCAGTTGCCAAAAAAAATAAAAGTAAAAACGGGGAGAAATGGAGAACCATTGATACGAATCTTATGTTTAAAAATGAGGACTTTATCACTGGTCACGTGCCAAAAAAAATATCACTGTTAAAAGGGTCATGAAAACAAAAAATTTCATTCATGATTTGGACAGAGAGTAACATTTAAAAAAACATTCCAAATTAATTCTGTTATCAAATTTATTTAGTTCTCTAGGTATTGTTTGTAGAAAAGCAGGTAGCATTGTGTCTGGGGCACTATAAAGCAGCTGGTTGGCATGAATGATTTAAACAATGTTATACATTTGCAAGAGCACTAGATAGCAGCACAAACATTTGCCACATAGAACATATCTGGTGATCCAATGACAAAAGACACGTGTATGTAGCCACCAATCACTAGCTAGCTCCCAGTAGTATATTGATACCTCTGAGGGTATCTACTTAAACTTTTCAAAAAATTATGCTAAGAAATTTGAAAAAAGATGTGAATTTAAGTGTCTTAAAATTATATCCTCTGTCTGAATCATAAAAAGTTTCATTTTGAGTTTTATATAAGATTAATGAGCTCAGTAGGTCCAACTTATACATTCTTTAGGAAAGGAGATGTAAGGTCAATAGGACATTGCACTATACGGTTGCTGCTATAATGGCATTAAGCAGGGGGGAACTGGATTGTGTGTTTACAAATCGACTATAAAGCAACACTAAACACTAAATACGTTTCATGTAACTCCCTATAATCATGGGTGCTGCCATTTTGGATCCTAAGTTACACTGCAGGTATGTGAAAGAGAGTTGCTGCACATGCGCAAACAGGTCAGCACTGGAATGTAGTAAAAGATAGAGTTTAACATGGTGGCTCCCCTGAGTAGAGGGGGCGGGAAATAACCTTAATAATATGCTTATAACATAAGTGTTCACTGTCCCTTAATGTCATAATAAAATATTTTGCTAGCTTTATAGTATTAGCAGAAGGCAGGGTGTTATTAGCCCAGGAACAGCACTGTATGTGATGTGCCAACAAAACAAAATAGCATGCCATATTAATCAAGTGCACCAAACCACCCCTGACATTTGTAAGGTGCTGAGATAACACACATGACATTTCAACGTCAACCATTTTAAGCAAATCACTACAAGGTATTTCCAGCAAGTCACATGTAAGATTAATAAAGACAATGCTTAAATATGCAGACTTCCTGTTATAATGTGCAGTTTCTTATCTCAAACAGATAGTGTAACATATCACTGCTGCCATAGAGTGAGTCATGACAAAGCATTTGTAACATTGCCCCCAGTGATTTAAGCAATTGTCAGATGTTGCAGGTAGTAGGGTCGCTTTAAGCTTAATTAGCTTTAGGGCTTAAGAGAAGGGTTAAGTGGTTATAGTTAGGATTAACTCTCACCTTAACCTTAGTATCAGGTTAGAGTTGGAATTAACTCTTGCCCTAACCTAACTAAAGTTTACAAGTCAGATAAGTGACGTGTGACATTCCAAAGTCAATATTTTTAAAGTGAGATATTTCCAGCATATCATAATTAGGACAAGGTATAAAGGTGTAGACTGTTATAATGTCCTGCTTCTGTTACAATACTGAAAACCCAGTGTGATGCTTTTCCTCTTCCATACTAGTCTACATTCAGATGGTCAAATCATATTTGGTTTGCAGCAGGTTTTCTAGAGGGTGATATTGAGCATTCAAATAATATTGATTTCCCCCTTTGCCAGATGGGCCATAAGGCATGAAGGGACCTCTAAACCTGGTCAATGGAAACTGTCAAAAGTGAAAAACCCACTGTGGAACAAACTTACCTACATGTGGCCAGTGCTTCCCAATGGAGAAATAAATGAGGTAATACTGGGTAATGCTACCGCAACGTAATACACAGAAATACACAGATATGTTAAAGAATACATTACAATACTCTGGGTGAGTTTGTATTAGATTGGAGGTACCAGCAAACTTGAAGGAGGGATATATTTACCATTGTGACATATTGTAGTCTACGTTTACTATTGCGGTTCTAGGGCATCCTTAAAGCTGCTGCTAATGTACTTTAATGCAGTATCCACATACCTCAAAGGTGTCACTTTGACTAACTCACCCTTTTCTACTTGCCCACTGCTGTGTCCGGGTTCCTGGCTGCTTAGCCCTCCAGTCACATCATATAAGAAACAACAGCAGACATGCAGCCTCAGTGTCACGCAGGGGTGATAAAACAGATAAGGATTGTTAATACCAGTAAACACCTTCAATATATGGTTTGTCAACCAGCCTTGTTAGCCCCCCCAAAAAAAAAATAATTAAATACATAAATAACCGTTCCTATGTTAAAAAAAAGGAGGACCTAAATATTATATGTCACAAATTTCCTGGGAACAGGGCCGCCACTAGAAATTTTGAGGCCCCTGACTTAACCATTGATCAGCCCCCCCCCTTCCTTTGACATGTGCAATTTTTGACCAAGTGACTAAAACGTATATGCACTTTATTCTTAAGTGTATATTTAAACTTGGAAATGTTGTAAAGGTAGTAACATACAAACACATATACACTCATACACTGAAACACACACACACACACTCACACATAAGGATTCACATATAGACACTCAGCAGACACGCAAATAAACACACTCAGACACAGACACCCAAACAGAAACTCAGCACTTGTTTACATTGACCTGACAAGTAATGAGGTAAACTACAGTTTTGTAAAAAAAAAAAAAAAAAAAAAAAGAAGATTTAGAAAACAAAATATGGAGTTCTGATTATCTTTTTGTACAGGAAGATGACAACTAAATGATGACAACAGCATGCAGTGGCTGAAAGGAAGGGCCCTGAACTGCCTAAACAATAATTTAAAGGTTAAATTGTGGATTGGTGACTTCCAGAAAGGTCTCAGTCTCAAAGTCTGTAGAAAGATGTGAACAATCAGTAGTAAGGCCAAAATGTCCTAAAAAGGAACAGACAATGGACACACACACAAACTCAAACTTGCACATACACCCAAGGAAACACTGACAGAGACAGCCCCAGAAAACACACAAAGACATACAGACACACACAGAGACACCCACAGAAAACACACAAAGACATACACACTCAGAGAGACAACCACATAAAACACAGAAAGACATACATACACACCCTCACTGAGACATCCACAGAAAACACACAAAGACACACACACACCCTCACAGAGACACCCATAGAAAGCAAACACCCTCACAGAGACATCCACAGAAAACACAGACATACATACATACATACATACACAAACCCACCCTCACAGAGGCATCCAGAGAAAATACACAAAGACAAACATACACACACCCTCACAGAGACACCCATAGAAAAAGCTCAAAGACATATGCACACACCCTCACAGACATCCACAGAAAATGCACAAAGATATACACACCCACCCTCACAGAGAGACCCACAGAAAAAAAATACATACACACTCATAGAGACACAAACCAAAGCACAAAGACATAAACACAGACACCCACAGAAGCACTCACATGAGGAAACATCTATGCACCTTGCATCCCCTAAATCAACAGTGTGTGACATGCATGATATAAAAAATTGCAGAAATGAAGAGATCACTTTTTAAAGAATCATATTTGTAAATGTGCAAACAAAACTAATTCTGTGAATTCAAAATTGTACATTAATGATCTGGGTAGATGGCTAGATGAAGAAAAGTACTTTTAAAAGGTTGACATATGTTTGTTTGTTTTTTCCCCATTTCCCCAACCAAGAGCACCACTTCAAATATATTGTACACATGTTCCCATCTGTCAGCTGTACTTATGGATTTTGAAAATGCTGTACTCTATATGGTCTTGGTGGAACCATAAGCTGTGGTACTCATACCATTATATCTGGTTAAATGCATGATTTAGGCTTGTTGGTATGTATTTAAAAATTAAGTCAGCTGTAGTGTAAACTGAACAGTTTTAAGTTAATCTGTCTCATTTCAAACACTGAGCAATCTTAGTCTGAGAGTTTAACATTTTATGCAGATGTAAAAATCTTAGATAAAATGCCTCCTTGCATCTGGAAAATCCTTGCATAAAGGGGCAGTAAACTGGAATGTAATAAATAAATATATATATTTTATATATATATATATATATATATATATATATATATATATATATATATATAGTCAGTGGAAAAGAAGTCACTCACAGGGTCTTGTTTAGAATAAATAAGTGAATATTTATTTAATATTCACTTATTTATTCTGAACAAGACCCTGTGAGTGACTTCTTTTCCACTGACTATACACTTGTTTGAAGTGCACCCAGGGCAAGGAAGGCTGTTTAAAGCCCAAAGGAAGCAGGAGTGCTACTACCTTCCCCACGAAATATATATATATATATATATATATATATATATATATATATATATATATATATATAAATGTATATCTGCCAAAAGGGCACCTACCATTTGTGTATTGAGGAGGAAACATTTCTGCATGGTTTTAAATATAGAATTTCTACAGCATTGTCAAATAATCATAAATACACTGCTGCTAAAAAAAAAATGTGTTTTTATGGCCCCCTGGCCCACCATACAACTACTACCACACTGAAGTTACAATCCAAAATTGCACAAAGAAATAAAAAACATTTTCTAAGTAAGTCCTACCTCCTCTGCAAATGAAAGTGATCTGCCGTCTGACTCAGGCACACACTGTACAAACAAACAAAGTGCCAAGTCTGTCTCACACTGTGCATAGTGGTTTAGTGCACACTCAGAAATCCTCTCAAATGCTAATACTTTACTCCTTGTAATAACATTTCCCATGCTCAATTAGCACTCTGCTGTAGTATCCACTGGTGGCTGCCAAAATTTAAAAAAAAAACAAAAAAAAACTTTTTTTTTTTTTTTAAGTTCTTGCCTCATGGGGCCCCCCTGGCCCATTGGGCCCATAACAGGAGTCACCCCCTGATGGCGGCCCTGCCTGGGAAGGGCAGGTAAATAAATAGTTAACATAGAAGTCTAAAATATTTATTTAAATAATGATCTGATTACTTTTAGGGGCCGATTTATCATGCCCCATATGCATCTTAATACATCTGTTTCCGCTCGAGCCTTCAGGCTCGCCAGAAACATGAGTTAAGAAGCAGCGGTCTTAAGATCGCTGCTCCTTAACTCAGATACGATCAGGTTGATTGACACCCCCTGCTAAAAAATTCCAACAACATATGCTGTTGGCATTTATCGATATCCGACCGCACATTGATAATTCTAACCCTAAATATGTACTGCTCAATGCAGCATCTTAATGTCTTTATATTTTTTTTTAAACATGAGTGCACCCTTTAAGCAAACATTCTTTTTCAGATTTGATATATAATCTAAGATTTAATTTATGTTTTATTTTGTAATTGGTTATGGCAGGACTTTAACTGGCCGATCGAAGGGTCATTGATTCCAAACAGTCCCCCGTTGGAGAAACCATGTCAGGATCACCCAGACACTCACGTACCTTTGAGACTGAAGGTATTAAGAAATGGAGACTCAGATCAATGCAACACATACAAAATTGTGGGCCCAAACTTGTCAAACATGCGCAAAAAGCAGTAAGTCAATGCATTAAGTATGGGGAGCTGTCTCCTGGGTGATAGATAACTGTTAATTCTACAGTATATACTGATATTTCACCATAAAATGTTTTAATAAGACTAGTATTTAAACTTGTATTATACTTTAAAGGGTCAGTAAACCTTAATTTTTTTTTTATATAATTCTGCACATAGTGCAGAATTATATAACATTACATTAACCAATTGTTTTAAATCATAATATTGCCTTTTTATTTTTAAAAAATATCGCCGTTTTACAGACCCGCTCTCTGGGCTCTGCTGAGCGGGTCTGTTGTTTTTACTGAGCGCATCGGGCCAGCTGTATAGTCACAGCCCGGCCCGACCGCGCCATTAGACACAATGCAGCTCGCTCCCGCTGTCAGACAGAGCAGGAGCGAGCTGCATTGTGTCTAATGGCGCGGTCGGGCCGGGTTGTGACTATACAGCTGGCCCGATGCGCTCAGTAAAAACAACAGACCCGCTCAGCAGAGCCCAGAGAGCGGGTCTGTAAAACGGCGATATTTTTTAAAAATAAAAAGGCAATATTATGATTTAAAACGTTTGGCTAATGTAATGTTATATAAGTCTGCACTATGTGCAGAATTATATAACATTTTTTTTAAGGTTTACTGTCCCTTTAATTATATATTTAGCATGTTTTTCGTGTAATTTGATTTTAGTACTGCCCCAAAAGAGTATGTAGTGAATCCTACTTACTTCAGCAATCTGCCCTTTCCATATGCTACACCGTGACTACTTGATCAGTGCAGGAACTCATTTAAAAAGACATAATAGATATTTGTAAGGGTATGATTTTGGACTGCAAAATTTACAGTTTTGAATTATTGTAATCATGTATTACATATGTAGTTAATTTGCTATGTAGTGCATAATTACTAGGAGATATACTATGTGTGTGCATATATCATATATATATATACTGTAGACAAAGAAGCGCACTCCAGTGGGGATTCATTTTCAAATCGCCACTTTTAATGTGAACGTTTTCAAATTACAAAACCCTTCCTCAGACATACAAAGTGAAGCAGCTGTTAATACGTTTGCAGTACCCTGGATTATTACAGTGCTGAGGTCTGGAGTTCTATCCCTTTGCAATATATATATATATGACACGTGTGTGTATGTGTGTATATATATATATATATATATATGACACGTGTGTGTGTGTGTGTGTATATATATATATGACACGTGTGTGTGTGTGTATATATATATATATATGACACGTGTGTGTGTGTATATATATATATATATATATGACACGTGTGTGTGTGTGTATATATATATATATATGACACGTGTGTGTGTGTGTGTATATATATATATATATATATGACACGTGTGTGTATATATATATATATATGACACGTGTGTGTATATATATATATATATGACACGTGTGTGTGTGTGTATATATATATATGACACGTGTGTGTGTGTGTATATATATATATATATATGACACGTGTGTGTGTATATATATATATATATATGACACGTGTTTGTGTGTATATATATATATGACACGTGTGTGTGTGTGTGTATATATATATATATATGACACGTGTGTATGTATATATATGACATGTGTGTGTGTGTATATATATATATATATGACGTGTGTGTGTGTGTGTGTGTATATATATATGACACGTGTGTGTGTGTGTGTGTGTGTGTGTATATATATATATATATATATATATACACACACACACACACACGTGTCATATATATATATACACACACACACACACACATGTCATACATATATATATACACACACACACACGTGTCATATATATATATATATATATATATATATATATATACACACACACGTGTCATATATATATATATACACACACACACGTGTCATATATATATATATATATATATATATACACACACACACACGTGTCATATATATATATATATACACACACACACACACCCATAAAGGCAAATTATTGTAGTGTTAGGACCAGTCAACATTGGGAAACCTTATAAGTTGATGACTGGCTAAGCAGAATATGGTCATATTGTGTTACTAAGATCCCAATTTTAATGTGTAAGCATAGGTGTTTTTGGAGGCAATTTTTTGCAGCATTTAAAAATGTATTGTTTATTTGCAAGTGGGCCAATATGCCCTGTTATAAGTAACTTTGGTCTCATTGGCTGCACTCCCAAACTTTGTGGTTTTAGATATATATACAGATATATATATAGGTATACCTCGCTTTACAGAGCTTCACTAATACAGTGCTAATATGGAACTGAAGTTCAACCTCCAAGGAATTTGAAACAGTACTGTACTCAACTTGAGATGGCGAGAGAGGCGACTGGCACCATTTTGTTATGCTACATTTTGATGTTTACAGCGTTGCAGTGCCCTCCGTCTCTCAATGTCATAGTCTGAAAAATGTTACTACTATTTTACAAGTGATGTACAGTTTTTATTAAATACTAATTGAAAACTGTACTGTACTGTGCTAGAGTTAAACTAAACTTAGCGCTATTGCACACCTAATATATATTAGTTCAAACATGTTTTAAAGTTTTTAAACACACTGGCAAGTGAAAAGAAAGCTAAAATTTTACAGGGGGGTCCGGTCCCTAACCCACTGCATGAACTAGGTATACCTGTGTATATATATGGTCTGAGGAAGGGGATACGGTCCCCGAAACGTCATAATAAAGGAACGTATTTTAAAAGCCCAGTGAGTGCAAGCCATTTGTTTACCTATATGTGTATGTATATATATATATATATATATTTATTTATTTTTTGCCTGCAACTTATGGTGATAGTGCATATAACTTTAATATTAATTTAGCGTATAGATGATACAATCATTCATGATCCATTTGTTCCATTTGTTGATGCAGATTTCATTCTCAGCAGCAATCTGCACATTTGTAGTATTCACAAACTGAAAAAGTGAGACTAACAAGGAACTTGAAGCATATTTACATTAATTAAATAAACTTCATACATCACTGAACAGTGATTAACATCCACGCAGGCTGGCAAATATGATATCTGAAAGAAATGATCTTGCAAGGAAAGTGAAGCCTGAAATTGAAGGCTGTGATGCATACATATCTTACTATTATATTATATCCTTATTATTTCTGTTTTTTTTCTTCTTTTTTTGTAGCAATGTTAACCCGTCTGCTAAAAAAGGAATTGAAAATACAGGAAAAAGGGGTAGCTCTAAAGAAGATAATTCAGTGAAAGTTGACCAGATTGAATTGCAGCAGTTTTTAGAAAGGTATACAATACAATTTATTAATATTTTATATGTTTGGTTTTTTTTGCACTGAATATTTTAAAGCTAATTAATTTTTTAAATGGCAAACCTTTCAAACATTAGTGATAATTAGTTTAAACAATTAAAATCAAGTACACAGCAGACAATGGCTATCACAATAATATTACTAGGTGAAATGGGAAAAATCAAATTACATATATCTAGTGCTGCCATAATGCTCTTATATAAAACTGGGACAAAGTTATATGTTTTATAATATAAAGGAATGTAATTAAGGAACCACAATTTAATAATTAAGCAACGTAGTAAAGGTACCAGACACCATTCCATGATAACCATTCCAGAAATGAAAGCATTCGTATGGGGGCTGCCGGATGTAACTTAACAACATAATAATAATAAAAAAAAAAATATGATTGTCACACACTTGCAACAAATATGAAACAGGTACATATGAGTGAGGCAAATTAGTAAAACATAACTCAATAGTGCTCATTAAAAATGGTATAAAAATTCCAAAAAAATTAAAACAATAAACAATCCATATTGCTGAGAAGTCCAGGGAATATGTACTTTATACATATATAACGGATCAACTCTAAAATTATACAGTATCAGCAGATAAACAGAATTAACAGTAATTACCATCTGACTCAGAGGCCCATTGTAGCACACTTAGGCCTCTAGTTATCAACGTGTCTACTTACCTGCCTTCGCCGGCCCCAATACGCCCGCCTAAGCTCGCCTATCATCGCCGCCGCGGACCTGAAAAATCTCGCCAAAGTTATCAATAAATCTGTCAAAAAGCCGCGCACCAAGTACGGAGCGATGAGCAGCGGACTGTGATAGTTATCACTCATCCAATCTCGCTGCTCTTCGGCTTTTTTACAGCTTTATTGACAAGCTGTCACTAAGCACCCACACTAAACTACACTGTTCTACCCCCTATAACGGAGCCCCCCGCAACTAAATAAAGTTATTAACCCCTAAACTGCCGCTCCTAGACCCCGCCGCAACTCTTATAAATGTATTAACCCCTAAACCGCCGCTCCCGGACCCCGCCGCCACCTACATAATACCTATTAACCCCTATCCTGCCCCCCCTATACCGCCGCCACCTATAATAAATTTATTAACCCCTATCCTGCGATCCCGTACCCCGCCGCAACTAAATAAATAGTTTAACCCCTAAACCGCCTCTCCCGGACCCCGCCGCCACCTATATTAAACTTATTAACCCCTAATCTGCCCCCCCACACTGTCGCCACCTATATTAAATTTATTAACCCCTATCCTGCCCCCCTATACCGCCGAATCCTATAATAAAATTATTAACCCCTAAACCTAAGTCTAACCCTAACACCCCCCTAACTTAAATATGAATTAAATACATCTAAATATTATAACTCTTATTAACTAAATTAATCCTATTTAAAAATAAATACTTACCTTTAAAATAAACCCTAATATAGCTACAATATAAATAATAATTATATTGTAGCTATTTTAGGATTTATTTTTATTTTACATTCAAATTTCAATTTATTTTAACTAGGTACAATAGCTATTAAATAGTTAATAACTATTTAATAGCTACCTAGTTAAAATAAAGACAAATTTACCTGTAAAATAAAAACTAACCTAAGTTACAATTACACCTAACACTACACTATCATTAAATAAATTATTCCTATTTAAAACTAAATACTTACCTGTAAAATAAACCCTAAGATAGCTACAATGTAATTAATAATTACATTGTAGCTATTTTAGGATTTATATTTATTTTACAGGTAACTTTGTATTTATTTTAGCTAGTTAGAATAGTTATTAAATAGTTATTAACTATTTCATAACTACCTAGCTAAAAGAAATACAAAATTACCTGTAAAATAAATCCTAACCTAAGTTACAATTAAACCTAACACTACACTATCATTAAATTAATTAAATAAATTACCTACAAATAACTACAATTAAATACAATTAAATAAACTAACTAAAGTACAAAAAATAAAAAAAATAAGTTACAAAAAATAAAAAAATTGTTACAAACATTTAAAAAATATTACAACAATTTTAAGCTACTTACACCTAATCTAAGCCCCCTAATAAAATAGCAAAGCCCCCCAAAATAAAAAAATGCCTTACCCTATTCTACATTAAAAAGTTACCAGTTCTATTACCTTTACCAGCCCTTAAAAGGGCATTTTGCGGGGTATTCCCCAAAGAAAATAGCTCTTTTGCCTGTAAAATAAAAATACAACCCCCCCTCAACATTAAAACCCACCACCCACATACCCCTAATCTAACCCAAACCCCCCTTAAATAAACCTAACACTACCCCCCTAAAGATCATCCTACCTTTAGCCGTCTTCAGCCAGCCGACCACCGATGGAACAGAAAAAGACATCCGGTGCGGCAGAAGTCATCATCCAAGGGGCACTGAAGAAGTCTTCCATCCGATTGAAGTCATCATCCAAGGGGCGCTGAAGAAGTCTTCCATCCGATTGAAGTCAACATCCAGGCGGCGTCTTCAATCTTCATCCATCCGGAGCGGAGCTATCTTCAGACGAGCCGACGCGGAGCCATCTTCTTCCACCGACGACTGAACGACGAATGACGGTTCCTTTAAGTGACGTCATCCAAGATGGCGTCCCTCGAATTCCGATTGGCTAATAGGATTCTATCAGCCAATCGGAATTAAGGTAGGAAAAATCTGATTGGCTGATTAAATCAGCCAATCAGATTGAGCTTGCATTCTATTGGCTGATCGGAACAGCCAATAGAATGCGAGCTCAATCTGATTGGCTGATTGGATCAGCCAATAGGATTGAACTTCAATCTGATTGCTGATTTAATCAGCCAATCAGATTTTTCCTACCTTAATTCCGATTGGCTGATAGAATCAGCCAATCGGAATTCGAGGGATGCCATCTTGGATGACGTCACTTAAAGGAACCGTCATTCGTCGTTCAGTCGTCGGTGGAAGAAGATGGCTCCGCGTCGGCTCGTCTGAAGATGGCTCCGCTCCGGATGGATGAAGATTGAAGACGCCGCCTGGATGTTGACTTCAATCGAATGGAAGACTTCTTCAGCGCCCCTTGGATGATGACTTCAATCGGATGGAAGACTTCTTCAGCGCCCCTTGGATGATGACTTCTGCCGCTCCGGATGTCTTCTTCTGTACCATCGGTGGTCGGCTGGCTGAAGACGGCTAAAGGTAGGATGATCTTCAGGGGGTAGTGTTAGGTTTATTTAAGGGGGGGAGGTTTGGGTTAGATTAGGGGTATGTGGGTGGTGGGTTTTAATGTTGGGGGGGGTTGTATTTTTATTTTACAGGCAAAAGAGCTGTTTTCTTTGGGGCATGCCCTGCAAAAGGCCCTTTTAAGGGCTGGTAAGGTAATAGAGCTGGTAACTTTTTAATGTAGAATAGGGTAGGGCATTTTTTTATTTTGGTGGGCTTTGTTTTTTTATTAGGGGGTTTAGATTAGGTGTAAGTAGCTTAAAATTGTTGTAATATTTTTTAAATGTTTGTAACTTAATTTTTTTATTTTTTGTAACTTATTTTTTATTTTTTGTACTTTAGTTAGTTTATTTAATTGTATTTAGTTGTAGTTATTTGTAGGTAATTTATTTAATTAATTTAATGATAGTGTAGTGTTAGGTTTAATTGTAACTTAGGTTAGGATTTATTTTACAGGTAATTTTGTATTTCTTTTAGCTAGGTAGTTATGAAATAGTTAATAACTATTTAATAACTATTCTAACTAGCTAAAATATATACAAAGTTACCTGTAAAATAAATACAGGTGGCCCTCGGTTTACAACGGTTCAATTTACACCGTTTCAGAATAACAACCTTTTTCTCCAGTCATGTGATTGCTATTGAAAAGCATTAAGAAGCAGTGCATTGATTAATATAGCCAGTAGGTGGAGCTGTCCGCTTGTGTTGCAGCAAAGCCAAGCAAGCTGAAATTAATCAGTTTAACCAGACCTGAGCTATCGAGCAGATTTCAAAGGAACAAGATCTTCCTGTCTATAAATCAGTCCAGATTGGAATGCATAGAAAGAACTGTTTGCGGAAAAATGCAAGTAAAGTCTGTGTTGTGTGATTATTTTATTAGGTTTATAATACTATTTAGCAAATGTTTTTGTTCATTTAACTTAGTTTAATTATATATTCTGTGTTGTGTGATTATTTTATTAGGTTTATAATGCTGTTTAGCATTTAAAGTCTTCATTTCAAAGCTTTAAAAATAATGTATTAGGTGTTACTTATGACAATTTTGAGAGGGACCTGGAACCTAACTCCCTCACTTCCCTTTGACTTACATTATAAACTGGGTTTTAATTTACAACAGTTTTGATTTACAACCATTCCTTCTGGAACCTAACCCCGGCGTAAACTGAGGGCTACCTGTATAAATCCTAAAATAGCTACAATGTAATTATTAATTACATTGTAGCTATCTTAGGGTTTATTTTACAGGTAAGTATTTAGTTTTAAATAGGAATAATTTATTTAAGTATACAGGGAGTGCAGAATTATTAGGCAAGTTGTATTTTTGAGGATTAATTTTATTATTGAACAACAACCATGTTCTCAATGAACCCAAAAAAACTCATTAATATCAAAGCTGAATAGTTTTGGAAGTAGTTTTTAGTTTGTTTTTAGTTATAGCTATTTTAGGGGGATATCTGTGTGTGCAGGTGACTATTACTGTGCATAATTATTAGGCAACTTAACAAAAAACAAATATATACCCATTTCAATTATTTATTTTTACCAGTGAAACCAATATAACATCTCAACATTCACAAATATACATTTCTGACATTCAAAAACAAAACAAAAACAAATCAGTGACCAATATAGCCACCTTTCTTTCCAAGGACACTCAAAAGCCTGCCATCCATGGATTCTGTCAGTGTTTTGATCTGTTCACCATCAACATTGTGTGCAGCAGCAACCACAGCCTCCCAGACACTGTTCAGAGAGGTGTACTGTTTTCCCTCCTTGTAAATCTCACATTTGATGATGGACCACAGGTTCTCAATGGGGTTCAGATCAGGTGAACAAGGAGGCCATGTCATTAGATTTTCTTCTTTTATACCTTTTCTTGCCAGCCACGCTGTGGAGTACTTGGACGCGTGTGATGGAGCATTGTCCTGCATGAAAATCATGTTTTTCTTGAAGGATGCAGACTTCTTCCTGTACCACTGCTTGAAGAAGGTGTCTTCCAGAAACTGGCAGTAGGACTGGGAGTTGAGCTTGACTCCATCCTCAACCCGAAAAGGCCCCACAAGCTCATCTTTGATGATACCAGCCCAAACCAGTACTCCACCTCCACCTTGCTGGCGTCTGAGTCGGACTGGAGCTCTCTGCCCTTTACCAATCCAGCCACGGGCCCATCCATCTGGCCCATCAAGACTCACTCTAATTTCATCAGTCCATAAAAACTTAGAAAAATCAGTCTTGAGATATTTCTTGGCCCAGTCTTGACGTTTCAGCTTGTGTGTCTTGTTCAGTGGTGGTCGTCTTTCAGCCTTTCTTACCTTGGCCATGTCTCTGAGTATTGCACACCTTGTGCTTTTGGGCACTCCAGTGATGTTGCAGCTCTGAAATATGGCCAAACTGGTGGCAAGTGGCATCTTGGCAGCTGCACGCTTGACTTTTCTCAGTTCATGGGCAGTTATTTTGCGCCTTGGTTTTTCCACACGCTTCTTGCGACCCTGTTGACTATTTTGAATGAAACGCTTGATTGTTCGATGATCACGCTTCAGAAGCTTTGCAATTTTAAGTGCTGCATCCCTCTGCAAGATATCTCACTATTTTTGACTTTTCTGAGCCTGTCAAGTCCTTCTTTTGACCCATTTTGCCAAAGGAAAGGAAGTTGCCTAATAATTATGCACACCTGATATAGGGTGTTGATGTCATTAGACCACACCCCTTCTCATTACAGAGATGCACATCACCTAATATGCTTAATTGGAAGTAGGCTTTCGAGCCTATACAGCGTGGATTAAGACAACATGCATAAAGAGGATGATGTGGTCAAAATACTCATTTGCCTAATAATTCTGCACTCCCTGTAGTGTAGTGTTAGGTGTAATTGTAACTTAGGTTAGTTTTTATTTTACAGGTAAATTTGTCTTTATTTTAACTAGGTAGCTATTAAATAGTTATTAACTATTTAATAGCTATTGTACCTAGTTAAAATAAATTGAAATGTGCCTGTAAAATAAAAATAAATCCTAAAATAGCTACAATATAATTATTATTTATATTGTAGCTATATTTGGGTTTATTTTAAAGGTAAGTATTTATTTTTAAATAGGATTAATTTAGTTAATAAGAGTTATAATATTTAGATGTATTTAATTCATATTTAAGTTAGGGGGGTGTTAGGGTTAGGGTTAGACTTAGGTTTAGGGGTTAATAATTTTATTATAGGATGCGGCGGTATAGGGGGGGCAGGATAGGGGTTAATAAATTTATTATAGGTGGCGACGGTGTAGGGGGGGGGCAGATTAGGGGTTAATAAGTTTAATATAGGTGGCGGCGGGGTCCGGGAGAGGCGGTTTAGGGGTTAAACTATTTATTTAGTTGCGGCGGGGTACGGGATCGGCAGGATAGGGGTTAATAAATTTATTATAGGTGGCGGCGGTATAGGGGGGGCAGGATAGGGGTTAATAGGTATTATGTAGGTGGCGGCGGGGTCCGGGAGCGGCGGTTTAGGGGTTAATACATTTATAAGAGTTGCGGCGGGGTCTAGGAGCGGCAATAGGATGCGGCGGTATAGGGGGGCAGGATAGGGGTTAATAAATTTATTATAGGTGGCGACGGTGTGGGGGGGGGCAGATTAGGGGTTAATAAGTTTAATATAGGTGGCGGCGGGGTCCGGGAGCGGCGGTTTAGGGGTTAAACAATTTATTTAGTTGCGGCGGTGTACGGGATCGGCAGGATAGGGGTTAATAAATTTATAGGTGGCGGCGGTATAGGGGGGGCAGGATAGGGGTTAATAGGTATTATGTAGGTGGCGGCGGGGTCCGGGAGCGGCGGTTTAGGGGTTAACATATATATTATAGTGGCGGCGGGGTCCGGGAGCGGCGGTTTAGGGGTTAATAAATTTATTAGAGTGGCGGTGGGCTCCGGGAGCGGCGGTTTAGGGGGTACTACATTTATTTAGTTGCGGCATTGTAGGGGGGACAGATTAGGGGTGTTTAGACTCGGGGTACATGTTAGGGTGTTAGGTGCAGACAGCTCCCATAGGAATCAATGGGATGTCGGGCAGCAGCGAACATGAACTTTCGCTATAGTCAGACTCCCATTGATTCCTATGGGATTCGCTGCCTCCAGGGCGGTGGATTGAAAACCAGGTACACTGGGCCGGGAAAGTGCCGAGCGTACCTGCTAGTTTTTTGATAACTAGCAAAAGTAGTCAGATTGTGCCGAACTTGTGTGCGGAACATCTGGAGTGACGTAAGAATCGATCTGTGTCGGACTGAGTCCGGCGGATCGAAGCTTACGTCACAAAATTCTACTTTTGCCGGGCAGCAGGGCTTGATAACTAAGGCAAATCAGCCTCGCCACTAATACGCTGCGGAATTCCAGCGTATTTGAGGTTGACGGCTTGATAACTAGAGGACTTAGGCTCAGATTACAGTTGCGTACAGTTGGGTTTATCTAGGCTGTCTGTGCAAATATTGTGCGTATTATAAGTTAAAAGTAAATAAATTCGCTTGAGCCCAATTGAAATTAACGAGGGTCTGGTTAACTGTTACACACTGTTTTGTACACAATAAAAAGTTGTACAAAAAACATTAAAAATACATTTAAAAGTACAGTTACACTCATAATAACAATATCTAATAAAAATTATTTTTAAAAAATTGCAATAAAAAGTTATAAGGGCTCAAAGATATGAGGTCTTAGGTGTTAGAGAAAAAAGGCTGTAAATAGCTTTAACATAGAGATACATCCATATACGTGTCTTAATATGTACATGTATGTTATTATTATTTTTTATTATTATTAGGTATTTGTAGAGCGCCAACGGATTCTGCAGTGCTATGTGTGTGTGTATATATATATATATATATATATATATATATATATATATATATATATATATATTTATATGTGTGTACATACTGTATGTATATGCATTTAAATGTGTATATATGTATTTACAGACATATAAACACATATGCAATATTCATTTTTAATAAAGTGTTTAACTGTGTTTGTACTGTAAATATTTCACATTCCAATGTTCTTCACATTGGGGAAAATGTTCAAAGTATTTATAAATAGATATTCATATATATATCTGTATACCTATATATAATTATATAAGCAAAAACAAAAGTGTTCCCTGATCCCTAAACATGATGTTCCCAAAACAGCTAAGGCAAGTGGGCAATACAACATTAGGTTGAAAGTCACTAAATCCCAGGTACAGCAAAAGGTCTAAAATACCGATTAAAGACCTGAGTGAATAAAGCGGATTGTGCTGCACATTGCCATATTGTGTGACCCATGGATGTCGTTTTACTGAAGTTGTCGAATAAAGATATTGTTTTAAAACGTCACCTACTACTACATCTCCTTTTGATCATATAATATATATATATATATATATATATATATATATGAAGAATGAGGTTTCAAAAGTCAGCGCTCATAGAAGGGAGAGAACAAAAACAAAGAAACAAATTATGGTGCAGTATGACGGCACTGGTGTATTTTGTGGCAAAAAAGAGAAAGAAGTTTGCTCACCTTTTTTTGACCTCAAACCTGTGAGGTATGTTTGAAGCGTGAAGGGGATTTAATCCCTATCTGTGTTAAAGCTGGTTAAATGGGTGAGTAGTCACTTGTAGTATGGTACTCTATTTTCTTGATTTTATGTAAATTGCTCTTAGGTCTCCCTAAGAGTAAAAGGGGAAACTAGACGTGGACTCCTTGCACACATGCCCTAGAGATATGCAACTGTACCTCACTGATGAGACCCAAGAGAGGCCGAAACATACGTCTGGGGTTTGTTGTTTGTCTTGTTCAGAGAAGAATTGCCTGTTATTTCGGTGCTGGACTGTCATTGGGCAGGATCAGACTGATATGCTACAGGATATTTTTTCTCTGTGAAAAGGCATAGTGTGCAAAAAGAGACTGCACACTGAGTGGCACTGGCCTTGTGGACAAGCACAGAAGTTTTTCTAGCTATTGTTCTGTCTCAGTGAGTGTATCTCTCTATTTTCTTGATTTTACGCACCCATTTAACCAGCTTTAACACAGATAGGGATTAAATCCCCTCCACGCTTCAAAGATACCTCACAGGTTTGAGGTCAAAAAAGGTGAGCAAACTTCTTTCTCTTTTTTTGCCACAAAATACACCAGTGCCGTCATACTTCACCATAATTAGTTTCTTTGTTTTTGTTCTCTCCCTTCTATGAGCGCTGACTTCTTAAACCCCATTCTTCACTTTCTACCTCACATTCCATTTGATGATAGTGGAATACTCAGAAACTATCTGCCATTGAAACACATCAGGAGGAACTCCCTCAAGCAGAATAAATATTTGCTGTACACACAGCGCAAGACAAAATACCTAAACACAAATATATATATATGTGAAGAATGGGGTTTCAGAAGTCAGCGCTCATAGAAGGGAGAGAACAAAAACAAAAACAAAGAGACAGCTTTAACACAGATAGGGCCTAAATCCCCGCCACGCTTCAAACATACCTCACAGGTTTGATGTCAAAAAAGGTGAGCAAGTTTCTTTCTCTTTTTTTTTCCACAAAACACACCAGTGCTGTCATACTGCACCATAA
The DNA here is from genome assembly GCF_027579735.1 of Bombina bombina. Lineage (NCBI taxonomy): Eukaryota > Metazoa > Chordata > Amphibia > Anura > Bombinatoridae > Bombina > Bombina bombina. Next base: position 166,494,555 of record NC_069505.1, on the reverse strand, counting down.
TTTGTCTCTTTGTTTTTGTTCTCTCCCTTCTATGAGCGCTGACTTCTGAAACCCCATTCTTCACCTTCTACCTCACATTCCATTTGATGATAGTGGAACACTCAGAAACTAGCTGCCAGAGGGTCCTGCTCTCCTCCAATATATAAATCCAAAGGAAATCAGGCATGATTAAGGGTCTGTGTTACACGAAACGTAAAGTAGCAGACCTATTGTTTTGGGCCCGCTCCAATGGTAATATGTATATGCTGCTCTGTATAATGATTTTGAGGATAGATGGACCTGCAACCTGCAGTAATAAAAGGCTCCCCTGCATTAGGATTGTACACATTCTGGCCTATGTTTAGACTGGCTGTTATGGGCCCCCCGGCACTTGGGGCCTGATGCTACAGCACTTGCTGCACCAATGGTAGTTCTGCCCTGAGATATATATATATATATATATATATATATATTACAAAATACCATCAGATATATGTAGAAATATTTATTTATGAATAAATATAACATATTCTTCTATGTGAAGAACATTGGAATGTGAAATATTATTATTTCATGTCGGGATAGTGCACTAGAGAAAATGCGATCAGGTTTGCACGACTTGTTGGGTGTTAGTTTTTTTCCACTTTACGTGCTCTATTGAAGTCTATGGGAGAATACGTTAACACAATGGCAATATTTTAACTTCATCTTTTTACGTACGTCGGTGTTAGCTCACAAGCAAAAACATTTTACTCTCAACTTGTAATATGCATGGTGTCTGATGCACACCTAAAGCAGAAGTTGAATGCAGTTAGCGAGCAGGAGCGATAAATAACGCTCCACTAGGAATTTAGCCTTTTTTGGTTTTGTGAGCTCCACAAAAGTGGATAATAAGTGAGCTTAACCTATTTTCTCATATTTTTGCTAAACCTGAGGCGAAGCACAAATCAGGTGTTCACTTGCTGGGAAACCCATTGGAAAATTATGTTTCTTGATATTTTGTACACAAATTGGCTGGTGTCCGTTTTTTTATCATGCCCTGACCATTTATATTTTAATTTTAGTAATTATTTTAGGGAGAGAACAGCTTGAGCCCACTTATTTATCCACTTTTGTGATAACAATGTTTATTATTTTTATATATCATTTTATGTATTAGGTTACCAATTGTGTATTTAATAAACAAAACACAAAATATATTAGCGCTATAGCCACATTCCTCTTCCTAATTCAATTAACGTGCATAAAGTCACTATATAAAATCAATGCAACTTGGCAGTAATCCTTACAAAAGTTGAAACAATCATATTAAAGTTAATAAAGAGGGGGGCGGAGCCTGGCCACGCAGGAAGATGGTCACACATTAACAGGGCTCCTGCATCCAAACTGACATTAAAGCTTCAAATAGCATCAAAAAGATCTTTTTCTTTTAGGCTGGGCGGTTGGGGTACATGCCTGATAGACTCTCAGGGCACAGGACTTATAAAAATTAATATTGCCTCCTGCTGAGAAGGAAAAGGAACAAACATCGCATACAGCCTCCCACATGGAGAACTTTTAATGGCCGCCGCTACATCAACCGGCTTATAGGAGAGGAGCCGCAACATTCACAGACTGGGGGCAACAACTTAAAAGTGTGAACCGGGATCGCACAAATAGCCCCGTACCTCCGCACAGCTACGGCCACAAAAAGGGAAGGAGCAGTGATTGCTATCGCGGCAATTACCGCGAGACAGTGAGTCCGGCCCTGATCAGATCTGTACAGGGAACAACAACGGAAGGGAGACGGAGCATAACATGCCTTAGCACGAGCAGAAGGGGACAGAGCCTGGCTGACAAATAAAGGGGTAAGCAGTCCTTGATCGGTAAGACTAGGCTAACACAGACTCGGCAAGAGAGGGTCAGTGATTTTAGTGGCCATCAGTTACGCACATTGAGGGTGCTGCTCCTGTCTAAGAAGCTGCAGAACTTTTTTTATTTTTGCAAGAAGTAGCACAGCACACAGTTAAAGCTATTTACTAGAGGGGGCATCTGGACCTAAATATCAACGGTTCTTACTACATATTACCCTTGTTTCAAACCCTGCTTCCTACTTATCCTACAAAGGGAGACAGCCCACCTAAAACAGGCAGAAAGGATCTGATTTATAATTAAGGTCAGAAAAGACCTTCTCATGTCAATCACTACTATTAGCTGCCACCTCATTTAAAAAGACTCTCTTAACCACTAATACTATATCTACAACCTAATAGGGGCATAGCAGATCCTGCACTATAATTAGGAGAGATTGTTATTCCCTTGGTTAGTCTTTTTTGCTGTCCCCAACTGTACAGCTACTAGGTAGGGGGCTTTTCTGTACTAAAATAATACATACTATAGCTGGGTACGCCAAAGCTTATCCAAGCAAAAGGGCATGCCGAATAAGAGAACATCTAAAGGGGAAAAGCCTGGGAGCACCAAACCCATGAGCCAATATTTAAGACCACTGGAACCTTCTAAGGAAGTTTCAGAGGGCTCAATGGCGGAAGAGACTGAAGATAGAGGCTTAGGCACATCAACCAACACCCCTAATCATTCAACTTTTGTCACAAAGGAGGATATTTTACATCTTTCCTCCAAAGAAGATATACAAGGGGTTCTCACTGAAATGAGAAGTTTATTTGGAGACCTGCGGAAAGATATGTCAGCTCTGGAATCAAGAGTGGCGTCCGTGGAAAAAGCCTCAGGTGAGACAGCATCTACTACCCGACAGCATACCTCAGACATCCAGAACCATGCGGACAACCTGCAATACTTGAACGATAAGCTAGAAGATATTGACAATCAAGGCCGCAGGAACAATCTGCGATTTAGAGGGGTTTCTGAGTCTGTGGCCCCCCAGAATATAGAAGGATACCTTCAGGCCTTATTCAGAATTATAAAAGACTCCCCCTCTTCCCTAGACATATTAATAGAGAGGGCACACAGGGCTCTAAGGCCCAAGCCACCAAACAAAGCCCCCCCAAGAGACATTATTGTGCGATTTCTTAGTTTCAAGGACAAAGAGGAAATCTTACAATGTGCTAGGAAAAAACATCCAATTACACACGTGGGTGAAGAGATACAAATTTATACAGACTTGTCACCAATAACCCTCCAAAAAAGAAGAGAGCTAGGACACATCACATCAGTACTGCGGAACTGCAAGATCCAATACAAATGGGGATTTCCGGTGTCGATCATCGCCTCAAACAACAATAAAACTGCCATCTACAGGCCAGGCATGGACGAGAACATTTTCTTCGAGAATCTATCACTCCGGCTTCCCCCATCTAGCAGCACCTCAAGGGAGGACAGATCATTTTCCCAGCAACCCTTGAGCGCTCATCAACCTGATAAGGACATTGGGTAAAGTATAGTATTGAATTTATTGGTTATCAAGAGTAATGCTCCTTTGATACTTCTGAAGAAGAGGCTAACAGCTCATAGACTTTTCATGGACAATAGACTGTTGAGTGTTGATTGATCTGTTTCAGTTGTATCTTTATTTGGGGGGTACAGGCTTAATATATTAGATAAAAGATAAGGGGTAAAGTTTAATATTGTCTGTATGCTCCTTTAAAGGAATAATCCTAGGATGCTTGAAACATCTTGGTTAATTGCTCACTAAGTCCTGATAGACAATGTTTTTTTGAATGTTATTGAAATTATTGCAATTCTGTCTTCAACCCTTGTTTAAAAAGTTTGAGGCGCTGAATACACAATAGTGATTCCCCCCCCTAGAGATAGCGCACTAGTTTCTATACCTAGACGTAAATTATAGGGGTCTAGCACTTTTGAGTAAAATGGTCTGTAATGAAACACTTGTACCACGATGTAACGAATAGTACGGACTAGAGTCTATGATTCAGAGGAATAGTAGTATAGGACAGCAGGGCACATACTAATGTAACTGTAATGACTTTTGCTAACATCTTCTAAAGCCGGCCCATGAGAGATGCTCGGGGGTACTAAGGATTGCAGGTTGAAGAACACCATGATTGCAGCCATTAGGCCCCAGACGCTCACCCCTTAGGATGGCAGTGAGAAGAGGGGATAGCCCTCTTCGGTCAATAAAATACTGCAACAAACAATGGGTTTTAATCTTACGGTCTTCCCAAGTACCATTGCAGGAAATTACAAGGCTTGAGTTTTATTTGTTAAGGATTTACATGCTACGAAAATTATAACTAATCTGCCCTAGCATTAGTCCATTAGGTTTCACTGAACAGGTTGTGCCCCAGTCGCCTTGCCATGTTTTCATGTTTAATGTTTGAATCTTGCTATTAGAATATAATTGTTTTTATAATCCATGTCAGTAGAGGAGACTTTCCTCAATTGTTTGTGTTTGTTTACATAATAGTGAAAAGCAGTAATCAAAAGGTATTTTTATTTTTTAGTACTTAAATTTTATTGATATTGGTTCTGCAATACTAATACTTATCAGATCCTTAAACAGATTCTACCTTTGGAACTACTTTCCTTCTTTTCCATTTCATTTCATACTTCATCCCACTTTCTCTGCTATCTAACTTTAACTAAACCCACTAGTTACCTTAACCCTCCCTTCCCCCCTTATTTTTTTTTTTTTTTCTTTACACCGCATTGCTTATTGCAATGGCTGGGTAACGCAGGCCTAGCAGATTCAAAGATCATTCAATTAATTTCGCTACCATAAACGCAAAGGGATTGAATGATCCAGGAAAACGCTCAATAGCCTTTAAGGAACTTAACAAATTAAACAGCCATGTGATTTTAGTTCAGGAAACTCACTTTAAAAAGGGTAGGGAACCCAGATGGCATAATCCTTTGTTCCCCGTGGCGTACTTCGCTTCTGGTCAGGGCAAAAAAGGGGGGGTGGGTATTATATTTCATCGTACAATCCCCTTTACTCCGACTCACATAGAGAGGGACCCGAACGGTCGCTACTTGATACTGGTAGGGACTCTTTTTGGTAACAATATTACACTAGCCTCAATATATTCCCCTAGTATGGGACAGGAGACCTTTATGAAAAAGATATCCAATCTACTACTGGAACAATCCAGAGGAATCACATTCCTAGCTGGGGACTTTAACCTTGTTTCAGACCCAGTCATGGATACCTCAAAGGGAGTGACTTGCACACCAGCGTCCACAATCAATCAGGTTAAAGCCACACTCCAAAACACTGCCTTGCACGACTTATGGCGCACACTCCATCCTGCATCAAGAGATTACTCGTTTTATTCCATACCTCACAATAGTTACTCACGGATCGACTATATTTACACTGACTCATGCAGCCTTTCAATCACACATCAGAGCAGTATAGGTCACATAACATGGTACGACCATGCCCCAGTCTCTTGTTCGGTATTATGGCCGGATGTTCCAGTTGTTCAGCATATATGGAGACTGGATGAGACTTTATTAGACAATCCAGTTATCCTTAGCGATGTACAAAAAACTTTGACGGAATATTTTCAAAATAATACATTTCCCTCTTCGTCAAGGGCAATGATCTGGGAGGCTCACAAAAGTGTGTTAAGAGGGGCCCTGATTAAACATAAAGCAATACTTAATAAACAGTACAGAGCTAAATATCAGGATCTACAATCTAAAATTAGTGAACTGGAAATTACACATATGAAGGACCCTTCCAATAATGACATTAAGACTCAACTAAGAGACGCGAGGTCTGAATTTCATAAACATCTAACGGAAATACACCAAAAGAAAGCCCTGTTATTAAGACAACACTACTACGAGGGTGGAAACAAGCCGGGCAAAATCTTAGCCAGATCCCTTAAAAAAAGACAGATCCGGTCTTATATTCACTCCATTAAAACCACAGATGGTCGTTCAGTGCATAGTAGCACTCAAATAGCTGAGGAATTCCACAAATTTTACCATTCCCTGTATAATATTCAGGTACACACACCGGACTCCCCTCAGGAGGCCATAAAAAGTCAACAAGAATTAGCTGTAGACTCTTATTTGAGGGATGTAACCCTTCCCTCATTAACCAGGGAGGAAGCAGAGCAGTTAGATGCACCAATCACAACAGAGGAATTATACACGGCAATAAAGGACAGCCCAAAAGGTAAAAGCCCAGGACCTGATGGGTTTTCATCCACATATTATAAAAAATGCAGGGATATTTTGGCTGGCCCGATCTTAGCCCTGTTCAATGAGATTAGAAATAACCCTAACTTGTCTCGAGTTCTCCTAGAGGCTCATATTATGGTTCTCCCCAAACCAGGGAAGACGGGAGACTCCCCAGGGCACTATAGACCCATCTCCCTAATTAACTCAGACATGAAGATTTTAGCAAAAATCCTTGCTACTCGTCTTAACAAATTCTTACCGAATCTGATTCATAAAGACCAGGTGGGTTTTGTTCCGGGCCGTGAGGCTAGGGACAATACCGTCAAAGTTACACAACTGATTTCACATGCCCGGGCTTCTCACACCCCATTAGTGCTCTTTGCTACCGACGCGGAGAAGGCCTTCGATAGGGTGGGCTGTCCTTTTCTGCGCGGTGTACTAGAGAAAATGTCCTTCGGTAAGGCCTTTATAGACACTGTCTTCGCATTATACTCACACCCCAATGCCAAAATCAGAATTAATGGAACTCTATCGAAACCTCTAGATATAAGCAACGGAACTAGGCAGGGTTGTCCCCTGTCCCCATTACTATTCGCTTTATCAATCGAGATTCTAGCACAAAAGATAAGATCAAACAACAAGGTATCAGGTATCAAGGTAGATGGCACGGAGTACAAACAAGCGTTATACGCAGACGATATCCTCTACACGATAACTAACCCTCTAGACTCGATCCCTGAATTATTGTAAGAAATTAGAGCCTATGGTGAAGTCTCGAACTTTCTCCTCAATTTAAGTAAATCCGAAATCCTAAACGTTAATTCCGACCCTGTCACTATACACACTATACAGAGAAACTATGGCCTTACTATAGCAAAAAATACACTTAAATACCTCGGTATTCAGTTAACATCTGACCCCGCAGATCTCTACAAATATAACTATTTACCTATCAAAAACGACATTGCAGCAGACCTATCTTCCTGGAAGAAGGAGTATATTTCCTGGCTAGGAAGAATAGGCGTCATTAAGATGAATATTATGCCCCGTATACTGTATCTCTTCCAGACATTGCCTATCGCACTTCCAAAAGGATACATAGCTCAATTACAGACCATATTGGACCAATTTATCTGGTCCAACTCTAAACCTAGGGTGTCAAGGCAGACCATGCACCTCCCAAGAGAGAGGGGGGGCTGGGTTTGCCGGATATCTCTCTATACAGACAGGCTGTAGGGCTACAAAGAATAGTGGAATGGGCACAAAATCATGAGCACAAAGCCTGGATTCTCTTGGATAGACAGATTCTTAAGGTGCACAATGTAGGGTCACTAGCGTGGTTGCCTCCCAGGTCCCGTCCTAGGGCTTTACACAACTATCACCTACTAGAGGAAACTTTTAATATTTGGGATTCAACTGTAGCGACTTCAACACATATTTCCTCTAGACACTCACCTCTAACACCGGTGTTTGAAAATCCTGAACTACCGTATCATCAATTAGGCTATCGAAAGGTTGTACCTTATAACTTTACAGTGGAGTGTGTGGAGTAATAGATAAAGGCAAAATAATCTCACAGAACGAGTTAAAACACTGACAACCCTTACTATTCAACTCATTGTTACATCATAATCAACTAATAAACTACATATCTAGACATAAACATAAACAGAAGTTGGGAAGAGAGCTTACCCCTTTCGAAAAGCTCTGTGTTAGTGAGGGAGCTTTGAGACATTTGGTTTCCTTACTATACAGAATATTACTAATCCGTGAGACCAATTCACTTCCAATTTACGTAAATAGCTGGATGACAGACTTAGGCTCCGAGATAGACTTCGAGGCCTGGTCAACAGCCTTTAGACTCACAAGGAGATCATCTGTGTCCTCAAACATACAGGAAACACATATAAAATTTCTCAGCAGATGGTACATGACACCCATTAGACTGCACAGGATATTTCCCGCACTGAGTCCCATGTGCTGGAGGGGTTGCGGGGAACAAGGATCACTTTTGCACATCTGGTGGTACTGTCCCACATTGAGGTCTTTTTGGGCAGGGGTACTGGGTAAAATCAAAGAGATATTAAATATTTCTATCCCTAACTCACCAGAAATCTTACTATTCTTGACACTACCAAAGATGCAAAGTCATGCGCACCTAGCACTACTGTTAATCCTACTCACGAGCGCTAAAAAATTGATACCTAAAAGATGGAAAACACAAGACCCACCTACGGTAGGGGAATGGCAATCCCAGGTAGAAAATGTCCTTCTCCTTGAGAGATATCATTATCTAAAGACACATAGACTGGATACTTATGAGATGATAAGAGCGATCTGGCTTGGCACAATCTAGATTAAACACTGTTTTTTGTTTTTTTTTCTTCTCTCCCTTCCCCCCTCATGAATCAGCTTTCCTCCCCCTTCCCACTATCTTTCACTCTCTTTCCCCCCCTAGTTACTACCATATCCCCTTCTCCGGCTTCCTTAGGTAATACTCCTGGATCAAAGTGTATTGCAATTATCTGTAAAGTTCATAAAATTTACTGAAAATTACAAATATCCTGATTTCTCGCTCTTGACGTGGGTCATTTGAGCGGGTACATGAACATTTAGAAGTGTATAACATTTTTTTTTTTTTGTGCTTGTTTCTGTATTGCTGTTTGATAATTTTGATGAGCAGTATTATGTGAATACTTTCAGCAAGACTCTGTATATCTATTTCACTTCAATAAAGCTGTTTTAAAAAAAAAAAAAAAAAAAAAAGTTAATAAAGAGGAGTCATCTTGAAATCACTATTTCTTTCATACAGGTGAGTCCACGATCCACTACCCCTGGGAATTACTCTTCCCTGACACTATGAGGAGGAAAAGATTCCCAAATCCAAGGAGCTCTATAAAACACCTCCTACCTCACTGGAAACTCAGTCCTGTCTTTGCCTCCACTGGAGGAAGGTGAAGAATGAAGATGTGCAGTTTGATTCTTCAGTGAGAGGGGTTCTCAGATTGAGTTGAGGCCCATTTCCCCTCAGAGTACAGTTTTTGGTGGAGGGATGTATTTGGAGTAAAGGTAGTGGCATATTTTTCACCTTTTTGGATTTAGTCACAAGTCTTCCACAGATGTCAAAGGTCCTTTGCCTCTTCCTGTTGGTTTGTCGATATACTCCTATTTCTTTCGTAAGATGAGGAGAGTCCATAGGTGTCCATAACATGTAAGATATATTTCTTGTCACTAGGAGGAAGTCAAGAACCCTTACCCCACCTCCTCTCCCCAGAGGAGAGAGGTTGAGAGAGGTGCACTGCAAGCAAGATTTTATTATTTTCTATGTAATCATTTATTGGGAGCTCAGACCTGACTTGAGACCCAGTACCCCTCTTTCATCTTCACTCTGGGAAGACTTTGGGATAATTTCACCAAGATTGTGAGTGAAGCAGGGGTAAAGGAATATCTCAATTATGGCATGTCAGTACTCTCAATGGTAAATCTCTTAGTCATAATTGCCCTCAGGCATTGCTGGGACCCCGTCTCTCAGCTTCCTCCTGCGTAGTTGCTGGTATATCCGCAAGTATCCTCCAGTATATTTACTAGCACTGGATGGACTTTCTACTGGATCAGGATTCTGTGAGGGAGAAAGGCCTCAGCAAGCTGTTAAGATACAGTGGAGGGGTGCAGTGACTCAGACACTAAACACAGCCTAGGAACTATCCCTAGTACTTTCCTTTTATAGGTATTACGTAGTTAAGGATTCTCAGCCTTTACACATAGCACCAGGCCCGGACTGAGCATCTGGCACACCGGGCAAATGCCTGGTGGGCCGGGCCGATTACTTTAACCTTCCCTGCACAGCCGGCACCAACACACAACAATGAGTGGCCCTTCTTTGGTAGTCAGCTGGCTTGAAGATACATATCCCTCCTTAGCTAACCCCACCCGCTACACAAGCATCACATCGCTGCAAGTGTTCCTTCTTTTGTACCCTAGAAGGCCCTGGCTTGTTCTATATCCCTCTGCAATCCCATAAGGTATTTGGACTGTTACCATAATGCAGGCAGTAGCTGCCATTCTTAGGGCCAACACCAGCGGACTTTCAAGGTAATAATGATGCCTCATTTCCAATGTTCCCTCAAAGCCCTCTCTGTGTATTGCAAACAGCGCAACTCAGAACTCCTGTAACAGGAGGGATGTGGAATGTGATTTTTTTTAATTATATTTCAACAGTGCTGGACTCCTGGAAAACTAAGCTGCAAGACACCGTGAGAGAGCACTGTTAAAATAAAAAAAAAAATCACTTTTCACATCCCTCTGGTGTAGCACAGCTTGATCCTTTTTCTGTGCTACACTGAGGGGGAAGGACCTTAGCTGACTGAGGAGTTGTGTGCGTAAATCACACAGCTCTGTCAGAGTAAGACCGGGAGAAATTAAACATGGAGAGCAGCAGGCAATAAACTTCCAGTGAAAAGATTAAAGTGCTGCCCTCCTCCTCCATACACTAGAAGCAGCCTAGTAGGTGAGTGCTGGAGATCTTCCTCACATGCCATTAAAAATGACTCGTAAGTTTTTAGTTTGTGACAGCTGAAAGTTACAGATTTATTAAACACCCATGCAGGGTCATGAAAACAGTGCACATACTACTTATTCTAGCAATACCAGCTTTTTTTTTTCTTTTTCTAATCCAACATTCTTTAAAAAATAAAATAAAAGATACAGAGCATTATTTAACCCCTTGGCTATCATAGAGAATTTCAGTACATTCTAATACATTTCACTGTAGCCCTTTTTGACAGCCAGGGGGTTAAATTATGCTCACAATATGGTCTAGGCATGTGAGGAGGTTAAGCAGGAGACTGAAGCTTCTCTGTGTCACAAGCTGACATTTTTTATATAAACTTTGAGCAATAATATCTGTAGTACTAAGTCTGTGTAATGATATTGCTGCTTTTAAATGAGGGTCTAGTTAATCAGTATTGTTTAGCTGTGATGTATTTTTACCACATTCCTACCTGATTACTAAAGGTTATTTCTCTATCAAATTTGAGTGATTTAATTTTCTTTATAGTGATGATGAGACTTAAAAAGCTATTTCTTCATGCCATGTGGTACCCTGCTAGCCAGCTACATATGCTGCAGTACAAATGTATATATGCATATAACTACGGTAACAGATCTCAGCTGTATGTATATGTATGGAATCTGGAGCAGGCTGCAGGCATGGGTGATGGGCAGAGGGTGCCTGGGTGACCTATTTTGCTCCTGGGCATGTGTGTATCCCTCTGTAGCCACATGACTTTTTCCATACCAGCCAATGTACAAAAAACAGTGATTGTATGGTGTTATGAATGTTAAATCATTTGATAATTAAACAAATACATTATGTTTGTCATGTTTGTTATATGGATGGTGAGGGGAGTGGGCTGCTTTGCCGTAAAATGTCCGGGCCTATTTTTGGTCCCAGTCCCTGCATAGTACTTTAATTATGTGTTTAAAAATTATGGAATTCAGAGTTAAAATCTCTCTTTTTCATTGCCTTATTACACCTTAGCAGCCCTCAGTATGTTTTAGTCCTGGGTTCACTAACAAAAAACTACACTCTCTCTTTAAGAAAACTGCTAATTGCCTTATGCAGTTAGCAGTTCAGCTCATGATGGAATAGGTTAGGGTTGGGAACACAAAGGGGATCAAAGTTTTTTTTATTCAATAAAATTAGTTTTTGGTGTGATTTAGTGTTTTTTTTTTCTCACAGGCACATAGTTCCGTACTTAGGCCCCTATTTAAGAAAGTCTGGCGGACCTGATCCGACAGTGCGGATCAGGTCCGCCAGACCTCGCTGAATACGCCGAGCAATACATTCGCGGTATTCAGCATTGCACCAGCAGCTTACAAGAGCTGCTGGTGCAATGCCGCCCCCTGCAGACTCGCGGCCAATGGGCCGCCAGCAGGGGGGTGTCAATCAACCCGATCGTACTCGATCGGATTGATTTCCGGCGATGTCTGTCTGCCTGCTCAGAGCAGGCGGACATGTTATGGAGCAGCGGTCTTTGTGACCGCTGCTCCATAACTGCTCTTTCTGGCGAGCCTGCAGGCTCGGCAGAAACACGGGGCATCAAGCTCCATTCGGAGCTTGATAGATAGGCTCCTTAGGCTCTGCCCCCCCTTTAGCGCCCTTTCTCTCTCCAAGTGACTGAACATTTACACTCGGCCTGTCTCCAGGCCTTACAAGCTATCTGGGTCCAGTTTTTACCCTTTATATGCCTAAGAGGTGGGTGAGTAACCTCATAGGAGCTGTTGAGGGGGTGGGTAATAAAAATGTTTTTTCTTAGGGAACATCTTTTGCTTTTTTCTCTGTCTTCTGGGGTTTTGAGGTGTTTTTCTAAAGGCTGTTTGTTGTAGTTTATGCAAATACACTGATAATTTAAAGTTTTGGAATAAATCTTTATTTCCAATTACCTGCAGTTTTGCTTTTTATTTTGCAGTCATGTCTGTACCCCCACTTGATTTGACTCACCCATTAGAAGGGACCCCTAGGGAACACACTGCAGCCCAAAAGCTTTCTGCAGTTCATTTTCCCTGTTTATTATGCAAAACTGTTCCAGTGGAACAAATTAACCAGTTATGTACTAATTGTTTCCCACATCTCCAATTCGCAAGCCATGATCATGTCAGTATGACACATTGCAGACAATCAGTGCCCATATCTGTATTTGTGGACCAAGGGGATTCCACTGACTCTTCTCCAGAGTTTAAATCCAGTCTTCAAAAGACTATGACAGAGATTTCAGCGGCTATCCCCAAACCAAGTAAGCCAAAGTGAGATTCAGAAGCTTTACCTCACTCTACCTGTAATACGCAGGGTCCTATCCCCAGGCTCAGTTACCACCAACCTTACAAAGCTCTGACTCGGCTGAGGCTCTGTCTGAGGGTGAAGTCTTCTCTTAGGACCTTGATCCTATACCTGAGCCTTTTGCTGCTTCCACATTTAGATTTAAAGTGGATCATATCCGCTTCCTACTTCAGGAAGTTTTGAATACCTTGGAACTATCAGAACTGAATCCAGAGGGTTCCAAACCTATAAATAAGTTGAATCAAGTTTTTAAAGCATAGCCTAAAGTGCCTGAGGTTTTTGAAGCACCAGACTTGGTTACTTACTATAAAGCAAAAGAATTGAAGAAACCAGACATTCCTTTTGCACCTTCGAACAGGTTTAGAAAAAAATAGTCACTTTCAGAGAAGAATTTAACAGCCTGGGAAGTAGTTTCTAAATTTGATGGAGCTATTTCCACCTTAGCTAGACACACTACTATTCCTATGGAGGATAGTTCTTCATTTAGGGATCCAATGGATCGCAAATATGAGTACTTGCTTAGGAAATTATTCTCCCAATCGGCTCTTCAGCTTAGACTTGCAGTAGCAATTACCTTTTAGCCACTGTGGCGTCCTTCTGGTGTGATTCTCTTTGTTTCTTCTAATCAATCTTCTGAGGATATTACCAACTGCATTAAAGTCCTTAAAATGGCTAATGATTTAATTTGTGATGCAGTCTTTGACATCATCAAAAGTTATGTAAAAAATAAATCAATTTCTTTTTTCCTAAGGAGAGCTTTATGGCTTAAACCTTGGTCAGCTGACATGTTTTTTTAAGAATAGATTCTTATCAGTCCCTTTTAAAAGGAAGATGCTTTGTGGATCAGCATTTGATTCTCTTAGCAAAACTGTCACTGGGGGGAAATAGGGCTTTTCTACCTCAGGACAAGAAATCTAAGGGGAAGTGCAAACCAATCATTTTTGTTCCTTTGGCTTCCTTAGAGTGCAAAAGTCCTACTCCAACCAGAAGTCTGAATCCTCCAAACCTTCCTGGAAACCAGGATCTTCTTGGTCTAAAATCAAACAGTCCAGCAATATCCAGCACAAGCACCAATGGTAAGAGCCCCAAGGAGTTACTACCAAACTCCAAAAAGGTAATAACAAACACAAAAGGTAGGAAGCTCACCAAAATGCCAAAGTAGATTCTTTTATTCTTGGAAAAGCAGAGTCAAACAGCCACCATGACGTTTCGGGGTAATGTGCCCCATAATCATGTGTGTAATAACAATACAGATACACCTGTTTAAATAGTCTTACCTGGGTTTTAACCCTTACAGTCTTTCTTACAGCACAGCATATTATGCAATAGCGCCATCTAGCGACCTCCCAGAGGTGTAAGCTGATAAAATTAAAAACAAACAGCTATGAAGCCTCAATTGAATACTAAATTAATCATCTAACCTAACAGTATTTGCAAATTTAAAAAAAATAATTGCATGGTCTATCTACAGAAAAAATGGCTCTAACAGAACTGAAAAGAATTTTTATCACAAAATATGTATAAACTATCAATAAAATACTGACCAATCTATTTCTCTATTTAACCCCTTTGGTTCCAGGGTATCAAGGTGGAAAATCCAAAAGGATTCTCGTTGTTTGAGTAAAATATCTCTATTGCCACCCCTTCTGGGGACCTTGATCTGTTCAATCACCTGGAACCGAAGTTGGCTAATGTGATGTCCAGCTGCTATAAAATGATAAGCAACAGGAGCTGTTAGTTTACCACACCTGATATTGCTCTTATGCTCTGTTATACGGTCACGTACCCTCCTAGAGGACTCACCAATGTAGGCCTTCCCACATGGGCATTTGATCATATAAATAACGTAACTGCTATTACAAGTGAAATAGTCCCTGTAATAAAATTTGTATCCACTATGTGGGTGTAAAAAATAAGGACTTTTCACTATGGAACTGCAGTTACTGCAACCAAGGCAAGGGAAGCATCCTAAATTTTTCTTGGTAATAAACTTTTGTGTTCCAGATTTAGCAGAACCAATATCGGCCCTTATAAGAGTGTCTCTCAAACCTTTACTACGTTTATAAGCAGGCATCGGTACTTGGCCAAACTCCACAATATCTGAATTACATCCACTAAGGATGCCCCAATGTTTTTTTTATTATTTTTAAAACCTGTTCGCTCTGTCTAGAGAACTCAGATACAAAAATCAACCTTTTAGAATTTTTGCTCACTGGCTTTTTGGGTTTTAACAGAGTGTTACGGTCTAACTGGGATACCATATCAATGGTGTTCACAATCAGATCAGATGGGTAGCCACGTTGTAATTTTTTTTTTACTCATTTCAGACAATCTAATGGGAACCTTAGATTCCTCTGTGACAATCCGTTTCACTCTAAGTAACTGACTCTTGGGTAGTGACCTGATCAAGGAAGGATGATGGGCACTATCATATACCAATAAGTTGTTTCTATCTGTCTCCTTCCTGAAAATATCAGTTTTGAAATTATATCCATCCTTGATCACCGTCACATCCAAAAAATCAATTGAGCATTCACTAAAAGTCAGGGTGAACTTAATGTTACTGGTTGAGTGGTTCAACTCAGCAACAAACAGCTCAAGGGCTTCAACGTCGCCCAGCCAAACCCCAAAAATATCATCAATGTAGCGCCACCAATGGTGCCACATCGACGAAATAGGGCACTTTCATAAACAAATTTTTCCTCAAAGATGTTCATAAAGATGTTGGCATAATTTGGGGCGACGTTGGAGCCCATCGCTGTACCCTGCAACTATAAATAAAATAAATCCTCAAAAAGGAAGTAATTATTATAGAGAATTAACTCCAACAGCTGCAAAATAGATTCAACCTGTAATTGTGAATGCAAACCAGAAGTGAGCAAAGCATGTTGGACAGCTCCTAGGCCACTCTCATGAGTAATTGACATATACAAACTTGCAACATCCAGACTGAAAAGAATAAATGTATCAGTCTGGAGTTGCAAGTTACTGAGTTTAATCAAAAAATCATTGGTGTCCTTAATAAAAGTACTTGACTGCTCTACCAGTGGCCTTAAGACTCTATCCAAAAATATGGAAATATTTGAAAAAACAGAATTAGTCCCAGCAACAATGGGACGCCCTGGTGGAGCAGTCAAGGACTTGAATCTTTGGTAGAACATATAACACAGGTGTAATTGAATCAGTAACAATTAAAGAATTGGCTGTCTTGTCATCAATTAGACCATTATTAACAATAAATTTAACAATAGACTGAATTTCCTTAGTAATTTTACTGATAGGGTTACCTGCAATAACCTTATACACACTCCCAGTATTGAGCTGACGATAAACCTCAGATTTATAATCTGCTTTATTCAATATGACTGTTGCTCCGCCCTTATCTGTCTGCTTCAATATGACATTGTCATTGGATTTAAGTGATTTAAGGGCTGATTGGTCTGCAGATGTAAAATTAACCAACCTAGGTTTACAATTAAAATTTTTGTTGTTTGGTCTTAGACTGTAATTTATTCAGATCAGAAAGCACAAGCTGTTCATAGGTCTCTATGCTATGGTCAGTGACTGCAGGGTAAAAAGAACTCTTATTGAATAACCCTAAATGTTTGATGCTCAAAGGGTTAATTTTATTGCAACTCCAGACTGATAAATTTATTATTTTCAGTCTGGATGTTGCAAGTTTGTATATGTCAATTACTCATGAGAGTGGCCTAGGAGCTGTCCAACATGCTTAGCTCACTTCTGGTTTGCATTCACAATTACAGATTGAATTTATTTTGCAGCTGTTGGAGTTAATTCTCTATAATAATTACTTCCTTTTTGAGGATTTATTTTATTTACAGTTGCAGGGTACAGCGATGGGCTCCAACGTCGCCTCAAATTATGCCAACATCTTTATGAACCTCTTTGAGGAGAATTTTGTTTTTGAAAGTGCCCTATTTCGTTGATGTGGCGCCATTGGTGGCGCTACATTGATGATATTTTTGGGGTTTGGCTGGGCGACGTTGGAGCCCTTGAGCTGTTTGTTGCTGAGTTGAACCACTCAACCAGTAACATTAAGTTCACCCTGACTTTTAGTGAATGCTCAATTGATTTTTTGGATGTGACGGTGATCAAGGATGAATATAATTTCAAAACTGATATTTTCAGGAAGGAGACAGATAGAAACAACTTATTGGTATATGATAGTGCCCATCATCCTTCCTTGATCAGGTCACTACCCAAGAGTCAGTTACTTAGAGTGAAACGGATTGTCACAAGGTTCCCATTAGATTGTCTGAAATGGGTAAAAAATGTTTACAACGTGGCTACCCATCTGATCTGATTGTGAACTCCATTGATATGGTATCCCAGTTAGACCGTGACACTCTGTTAAAACCCAAAAAGCCAGTGAGCAAAAATTCTAAAAGGTTGATCTTTGTATCTGAGTTCTCTAGACAGAGCGAACAGGTTTTGAAAATAATAAAAAAACATTGGGGCATCCTTAGTGGATGTAATTCAGATATTGTGGAGTTTGGCCAAGTACCGATGCCTGCTTATAAACGTAATAAAAGTTTGAGAGACACTCTTATAAGGGCCGATATTGGTTCTGCTAAATCTGAAACACAAAAGTTTATTACCAAGAAAAATTTAGGATGCTTCCCTTGCCTTGCTTGCAGTAACTGCAGTTCCATTGTGAAAAGTCCTCATTTTTTACACCCACATAGTGGATACAAATTTTATTACAGTGACTATTTCACTTGTAATAGCAGTTACATTATTTATATGATCAAATGCCCATGTGGGATGGCCTACATTGGTGAGTCCTCTAGGAGGGTACGTGACCGTATAACAGAGCATAAGAGCAATATCAGGTGTGGTAAACAGCTCCTGTTGCTTATCATTTTATAGCAGCTGGACATCACATTAGCCAACTTCGGTTCCAGGTGATTGAACAGATCAAGGTCCCCAGAAGGGGTGGCAATAGAGATATTTTACTCAAACAACGAGAATCCTTTTGGATTTTTCACCTTGATACCCTGGAACCGAAGGGGTTAAATAGAGAAATAGATTGGTCAGTATTTTATTGATAGTTTATACATATGTTGTGATAAAAATTCTTTTCAGTTCTGTTAGAGCCATTTCTCCAACATAGGTGTGTCCGGTCCACGGCGTCATCCTTACTTGTGGGATATTCTCTTCCCCAACAGGAAATGGCAAAGAGCCCAGCAAAGCTGGTCACATGATCCCTCCTAGGCTCCGCCTTCCCCAGTCATTCTCTTTGCCGTTGTACAGGCAACATCTCCACGGAGATGGCTTAGAGTTTTTTAGTGTTTAACTGTAGTTTTTATTATTCAATCAAGAGTTTGTTATTTTAAAATAGTGCTGGTATGTACTATTTACTCTGAAACAGAAAAGAGATGAAGATTTCTGTTTGTAAGAGGAAAATGATTTTAGCAACCGTTACTAAAATCGATGGCTGTTCCACACAGGACTGTTGAGAGGAATTAACTTCAGTTGGGGGAACAGTGAGCAGACTTTTGCTGCTTGAGGTATGACACATTCTAACAAGACGATGTAATGCTGGAAGCTGTCATTTTCCCTATGGGATCCGGTAAGCCATTTTTATTACAGAAAGAAAAAAAGGGCTTCACAAGGGCTTTCTAAGACTGTAGACATTTTCTGGGCTAAATCGATTTATATTTTATACTCCATAGCCTTGAGGAATTATTTTAATCTTGGGAATTATGTAAAATAACCGGCAGGCACTGTATTGAACACCTTATTCTCTAGGGGCTTTCCCTAATCATAGGCAGAGTCTCATTTTCGCGCCTGTATTGCGCACTTGTTTTTGAGAAGCATGACATGCAGATGCATGTGTGAGGAGCTCTGATACATAGAAAAGACTTTCTGAAGGCGTCATTTGGTATCGTATTCCCCTTTGGGCTTGGTTGGGTCTCAGCAAAGCAGATACCAGGGACTGTAAAGGGGTTAAATATAAAAACGGCTCCGGTTCCGTTATTTTAAGGGTTAAAGCTTCCAAATTTGGTGTGCAATACTTTTAAGGCTTTATGACACTGTGGTGAAATTTTGGTGAATTTTGAACAATTCCTTCATACTTTTTCGCAATTGCAGTAATAAAGTGTGTTCAGTTTAAAATTTAAAGTGACAGTAACGGTTTATTTTAAAACGTTTTTTGTACTTTGTTATCAAGTTTTTGCCTGTTTAACATGTCTGAACTACCAGATAGACTGTGTTCTGAATGTGGGGAAGCCAAGGTTCCTTCTCATTTAAATAGATGTGATTTATGTGACACAAAATTTAGAGAAAATGATGCCCAAGATGATTCCTCAAGTGAGGGGAGTAAGCATGGTACTGCATCATCCCCTCCTTCGTCTACACCAGTCTTGCCCACACAGGAGGCCCCTAGTACATCTAGCGCGCCAATACTCCTTACTATGCAACAATTAACAGCTGTAATGGATAATTCTATCAAAAACATTTTAGCCAAAATGCCCACTTATCAGCGAAAGCGCGACTGCTCTGTTTTAGAAAATACTGAAGAGCATGAGGACGCTGATGATATTGGTTCTGAAGGGCCCCTACACCAGTCTGAGGGGGCCAGGGAGGTTTTGTCTGAGGGAGAAATTTCAGATTCAGGGAAAATTTCTCAACAAGCTGAACCTGATGTGATTACATTTAAATTTAAATTGGAACATCTCCGCGCTCTGCTTAAGGAGGTGTTATCCACTCTGGATGATTGTGAAAATTTGGTCATTCCAGAGAAACTATGTAAAATGGACAAGTTCCTAGAGGTCCCGGGGCCCCCCGAAGCTTTTCCTATACCCAAGCGGGTGGCGGACATTGTAAATAAAGAATGGGAAAGGCCCGGTATACCTTTCGTCCCTCCCCCCATATTTAAAAAATTGTTTCCTATGGTCGACCCCAGAAAGGACTTATGGCAGACAGTCCCCAAGGTCGAGGGGGCGGTTTCTACTCTAAACAAACGCACCACTATACCCATAGAAGATAGTTGTGCTTTCAAAGATCCTATGGATAAAAAATTAGAAGGTTTGCTTAAAAAGATGTTTGTTCAGCAAGGTTACCTTCTACAACCAATTTCATGCATTGTTCCTGTCACTACAGCCGCGTGTTTCTGGTTCGATGAGCTAGAAAAGGCGATCAATAATAATTCTTCTTCTTATGAGGAGATTATGGACAGAATTCGTGCTCTCAAATTGGCTAATTCTTTCACCCTAGACGCCACTTTGCAATTGGCTAGGTTAGCGGCGAAAAATTCTGGTTTTGCTATTGTGGCGCGCAGAGCGCTTTGGTTTAAATCTTGGTCAGCGGATGCGTCTTCCAAGAACAAATTGCTTAACATTCCTTTCAAGGGGAAAACGCTGTTTGGCCCTGACTTGAAAGAGATTATCTCTGATATCACTGGGGGCAAGGGCCACGCCCTTCCTCAGGATAGGTCTTTCAAGGCCAAAAATAAACCTAATTTTCGTCCCTTTCGCAGAAACGGACCAGCCCCAAGTGCTACGTCCTCTAAGCAAGAGGGTAATACTTCTCAAGCCAAGCCAGCCTGGAGACCAATGCAAGGCTGGAACAAAGGAAAGCAGGCCAAGAAACCTGCCACTGCTACCAAGACAGCATGAGATGTTGGCCCCCGATCCGGGACCGGATCTGGTGGGGGGCAGACTCTCTCTCTTCGCTCAGGCTTGGGCAAGAGATGTTCTGGATCCTTGGGCGCTAGAAATAGTCTCCCAAGGTTATCTTCTGGAATTCAAGGGGCTTCCCCCAAGGGGGAGGTTCCACAGGTCTCAATTGTCTTCAGACCACATAAAAAAACAGGCATTCTTACATTGTGTAGAAGACCTGTTAAAAATGGGAGTGATTCATCCTGTTCCATTAGGAGAACAAGGGATGGGGTTCTACTCCAATCTGTTCGTAGTTCCCAAAAAAGAGGGAACATTCAGACCAATCTTAGATCTCAAGATCCTAAACAAGTTTCTCAAGGTTCCATCGTTCAAAATGGAAACCATTCGAACTATTCTTCCTTCCATCCAGGAAGGTCAATTCATGACCACGGTGGATTTAAAGGATGCGTATCTACATATTCCTATCCACAAGGAACATCATCGGTTCCTAAGGTTCGCATTCCTGGACAAGCATTACCAGTTTGTGGCACTTCCGTTCGGATTAGCCACTGCTCCAAGGATTTTCACAAAGGTACTAGGGTCCCTTCTAGCGGTGCTAAGACCAAGGGGCATTGCAGTAGTACCTTACTTGGACGACATTCTGATTCAAGCGTCGTCCCTTCCTCAAGCAAAGGCTCACACGGACATTGTCCTGGCCTTTCTCAGATCTCACGGGTGGAAAGTGAACGCAGAAAAAAGTTCTCTGTCTCCGTCAACAAGGGTTCCCTTCTTGGGAACAATAATAGACTCCTTAGAAATGAGGATTTTTCTGACAGAGGCCAGAAAATCAAAGCTTCTGAACTCTTGTCAAATACTTCATTCTGTTCCTCTTCCTTCCATAGCGCAGTGCATGGAAGTAATAGGTTTGATGGTAGCGGCAATGGACATAGTTCCTTTTGCACGCATTCATCTAAGACCATTACAACTGTGCATGCTCAGTCAGTGGAATGGGGACTATACAGACTTGTCTCCGACGATACAAGTAAATCAGAGGACCAGAGATTCACTCCGTTGGTGGCTGTCCCTGGACAACCTGTCACAGGGGATGAGCTTCCGCAGACCAGAGTGGGTCATTGTCACGACCGACGCCAGTCTGGTGGGCTGGGGCGCGGTCTGGGGACCCCTGAAAGCTCAGGGTCTTTGGTCTCGGGAAGAATCTCTTCTACCGATAAATATTCTGGAACTGAGAGCGATACTCAATGCTCTCAAGGCTTGGCCTCAGCTAGCAAAGGCCAAGTTCATACGGTTTCAATCAGACAACATGACGACTGTTGCGTACATCAACCATCAGGGGGGAACAAGGAGTTCCCTGGCGATGGAAGAAGTGACCAAAATCATTCAATGGGCGGAGACTCACTCCTGCCACTTGTCTGCAATCCACATCCCAGGAGTGGAAAATTGGGAAGCGGATTTTCTGAGTCGTCAGACATTTCATCCGGGGGAGTGGGAACTCCATCCGGAAATCTTTGCCCAAATCACTCAATTGTGGGGCATTCCAGACATGGATCTGATGGCCTCTCGTCAGAACTTCAAGGTTCCTTGCTATGGGTCTAGATCCAGGGATCCCAAGGCGACTCTAGTAGATGCACTAGTAGCACCTTGGACCTTCAAACTAGCTTATGTATTCCCGCCGTTTCCTCTCATCCCCAGGCTGGTAGCCAGGATCAATCAGGAGAGAGCATCGGTGATCTTGATAGCTCCTGCGTGGCCACGCAGGACTTGGTATGCAGACCTGGTGAATATGTCATCGGCTCCACCATGGAAGCTACCTTTGAGACGAGACCTTCTTGTTCAGGGTCCGTTCGAACATCCGAACCTGGTCTCACTCCAACTGACTGCTTGGAGATTGAACGCTTGATCTTATCAAAGCGAGGGTTCTCAGATTCTGTCATTGATACTCTTGTTCAGGCCAGAAAGCCTGTAACTAGAAAAATTTACCACAAAATATGGAAAAAATATATCCGTTGGTGTGAATCTAAAGGATTCCCTTGGGACAAGGTAAAAATTCCTAAGATTCTATCCTTCCTTCAAGAAGGTTTGGAGAAAGGATTATCTGCTAGTTCCTTGAAGGGACAGATTTCTGCCTTGTCTGTGTTACTTCACAAAAAGCTGGCAGCTGTGCCAGATGTTCAAGCCTTTGTTCAGGCTCTGGTTAGAATCAAGCCTGTTTACAAACCTTTGACTCCTCCTTGGAGTCTCAATTTAGTTCTTTCAGTTCTTCAGGGGGTTCCGTTTGAACCCTTACATTCCGTTGATATTAAGTTATTATCTTGGAAAGTTTTGTTTTTGGTTGCAATTTCTTCTGCTAGAAGAGTTTCAGAATTATCTGCTCTGCAGTGTTCTCCTCCTTATCTGGTGTTCCATGCAGATAAGGTGGTTTTACGTACTAAACCTGGTTTTCTTCCGAAAGTTGTTTCTAACAAAAACATTAACCAGGAGATAGTCGTGCCTTCTTTGTGTCCGAATCCAGTTTCAAAGAAGGAACGTCTGTTGCACAATTTGGATGTTGTTCGTGCTCTAAAATTCTATTTAGATGCTACAAAGGATTTTAGACAAACATCTTCCTTGTTTGTTGTTTATTCTGGTAAAAGGAGAGGTCAAAAAGCAACTTCTACCTCTCTCTCTCTTTGGATTAAAAGCATCATCAGATTGGCTTATGAGACTGCCGGACGGCAGCCTCCTGACAGAATCACAGCTCATTCCACTAGGGCTGTGGCTTCCACATGGGCCTTCAAGAACGAGGCTTCTGGCTGATTGGTGACTTCCGGTGGGAGGAGCAGGAAGCGCAGGTGTACTACGCGCTCCTCTGACTAAGGCAGCACGAACACGCCGACACACCAAGTTGCCATAGGCCGTGGTTTCATACACCACAGCCAGGACCTGGGCGCTGTAATCCGCCTGAGTGTGCGGAAGTCGCGGAGCAGCCAGAGGCCGGTTTGCTACGGCCGTTTGCCAAGTTTTGTCAGCTGACGGCGGGGTGAGATCTGAGGTGAGATCTAGCAGAAACCCAGTAATTAGGCTGAGTGACAAGAGCCGTGATTGCAGCAGAAAGAGTGGGAAGCTCCCAATGAGGAAGATATGTTGTGAGCAGCATTGGAAACATTGAAGGGGCACTGGCCTGACTCAAGACAACACCGCCACCGCTAGCTGCCTAACCTGGCATCTCTGGAAGGTAGGATCCCCCCCGCATTTGACAAGTAAAAAGTCCCTGACCTGGTACAGGGTGAAGGTAAGAGGCGGGCTGGCCGGGACTGTATTTTGGGGATTGAAAAAAAAATGGAAGTAAGTCCCTGACCTGGTACAGGGTGAAGACAGTAAGGTATAGCAAGATGTGCAGTGAAAATATATACCTAAAGCCAGTCAGTGGATGACCTGTGACTATAAAAGTTTATGGTTGAAAGAGTTGGCGCTGCTAGCCTTTTCTTTTTCTCTTCCCCGCACATTACAGCCATTGGATTAGATTGCTTAAAGGGGCGCCTTTTCTAGTACTCCTGGACCGCTAATATAATTCCATGATTATGTGTTCCAAGGACATACCTAAAGTCTATTACTAATCGCTATACATATGCCGTAAGGTCACCAACATCAACAAAAGAACTGAGACATAAGGGGAAATTACCTGTGCTTGTGTGTGAATAAAATTCAAGGCATAAATAACTAAAATCTATTCGGTGGCTTGCTCTGGCCAATAGCAAAATGTAACATTGCTACAACCGACCGTTTTTTAGTGAGCGAAACA
The DNA here is from genome assembly GCF_027579735.1 of Bombina bombina. Lineage (NCBI taxonomy): Eukaryota > Metazoa > Chordata > Amphibia > Anura > Bombinatoridae > Bombina > Bombina bombina. The sequence continues at coordinate 166,470,209 of NC_069505.1, read as the reverse complement.
GAATGGCGCACTTAGGATCTGAATGACATTTATTGAAATTTATTGAAAAGGGGAGAGAACGGAAAGGAACTTTCTTTTTTCCTTTTTCTTTTTTTTTCCTTTTTTCCTTGCTTTTTTTTGTATTTCCTTGTTTTATTCTGGCCTCCTGTTTTTCTTTTTTTTGTAGTCTTACTTTTTCCTTACTTTCTTGACTAGCAATTTAAAGGCGTGTGTTGCACCCTTACATAGCTGGTGAAAGATTGTGTTTTGATGGATATATAGTTTACAACAAATGTTGGAAAAAAAAAAAAAAAAAAAAAACGTTTGTAAATTGTTATGGTTTGATAGATATGCAGTACATACCAAATGATGAAAAATGTTTATTTTCCTTTGTTCTGCTCTGATGAATATATAGTATATATCAATTGGTTTACTAGAATATTAGAGTGTTAGGCCTACTGATTTATTTGAAAAAGTATTTTTTCTGAAGTTAGGGTATAGTAGAGGTAGGAGAGAGGAGTAGTTGAGTTACAAATTTCACTGAAGTAGATGACAATTGTTGACCATTGCACATTCACAAACTCATACAGGGGAACACTCCCTAACACACAATATAATTACCTATACTAGAAACACTTATACACTTTTTCTACATATTTTTACTATACCCTTTTTTCTTCTTTTCTCTTTTCCCTTTTTCTTCCTAGGTCACTATTAAACACAGGCACGTCACTTTACACACTCTCTCACTCTCACATATCCCATTTCTTACTTCTGTAAACACTCTAGTTTTTTTTTTTCTTTTCTGACACATGGACAAATATTTTGCACCTAAATCACACGCAATGCCAGCAAAACCCAAGGATAGAAAGCCCAGACATAGCATTGAAAGTATTAGCGATATTAGACCTGAAATGACCACTGTAAATATTTCTAAAGATGATATAGAAGAAATTTCTAAACAGGTAGCACTATCTCTATCACCTCAACTTGACCATATCAAAACAGAACTATTTACACTCTCAGTAGAAATGAAAAACTTTACATCTAGACTTACAGAAATTGAATCAAGAATTTCAGATACTGAAGACTCTGTGACCAAACAAAACCTCTCTATACAACAACACGATATAAAAATTTCAGAAATTACTGTCAAAATAGAAGATTTAGAAAATAGATCACGTAGGAACAACTTAAAAATTGTAGGCCTTCCAGAAACCACCAACTTTCAGGATCTAATATACTTTGCCTCAGTGACTCTGCCACAAAGTCTAGAGATTGATACCAAACTGCATAATTTTATGGTTGAAAGAGCACACCGTGTAGGCTTTATTAGAAACACATCAGAAAATACTATTCAGAAACGAGCTATCCTAATTAAATACCTGAATTTTCAGGACAAAGTACTAATACTTAGAGCATTCAGAAAAATGAAAAATCTAGAGATTGACAATAACAGAATTTTAATCTTCCAAGATTACTCAGTCCAGACAGCAACAAAACGCAAAAGTATGGCTCCATTCTGTACAAACATGATAAACATGGGCTTAGCCGCACACTTAATTTATCCCGCTAAAATTAAGATTTATATGGATAATGAGACAACTACACTAGAAACAATTGCAGAGGCCAAGGCATTTTTGAATAAGTTCCAACCTAGGTAATTATTAAAAAATAAGGAAAATGCTCCTCTTCTTCTCTCCTCTCTTTTTCTTTTTTGTGCTTTTGGTTTATTGGTGTATGGACAGTTAATGGTATGGCAAGTTGGATAACTTTATTTTACCTTCATATAATAAACGAGATAACTAAGGTTAAGATTTGTATAAAAATGAAAGAATGGTCGAAAACAAGGACAGTACATTTTTCTTTAAATATTTTAAACACTTATGTTCTATTAAAGATAAAGGTTCGGGTTAGAGGGAGGGGCAAGGAGGTTAGAATTTATTTTGAATCCCCTTTTTTTTTTTTTTTTTTTTCTTCTGGTTTGTTATCTTAAAATAAAGTATAAATGGCAACACTAAAACTAATTTCGTGGAATGTGGGAGGGGTCACTAACCCAATCAAAAGAAAGAGGATCCTGACATATCTTAGAAATAAAAGAGTGGATATTGCACTCCTACAAGAAACACATCTGACTGAAATAGAACATAATAAACTTAAAGTTAACTGGGTTAGTGAGGTTGTCTATACCCCATGTGCAACACGTAAAAGGGGGGTCGCAGTTTTAATCAGCAAAAACTTAGAATATCGAATTATAGGGCAAGAGATAGACCCAGGGGAACGATTTATTATTCTAAAAATTATTATAAATTCACGTATGTTCACGTTATGTAATGTCTATGGCCCAAATGTGCCAGATATAAAATTTTGGGAAAAATTAAAATTAAAATTACATGATTCTATAAATACGAATCTTATAGTTGCAGGAGACTTCAATATGGTTTTTAACAATATTGATAGATCACAGGCAACTGGAAATAAAACTAAACAGATCACAAAAAAATCCTCCAGGATTCTTAAAGTATTTGCTAGCGCACTAAACATCAAAGACATCTGGAGATTGCTATATCCTAATTGTAGAGATTTTACGTGTGAATCAAAAAAGTACCGGACATTTTCACGGATAGACTTTTTTCTGGGGTCAGACAAAATTATTAACTCAGATATAAAAGCACAAATAGATAACTTCACCATTTCAGACCATGCCCCGATATCATTAGAGACACGGTGGGAAACAGACAGATATGATCCAGTTAAGAGTTACGGCTTCCCACGTTATTTAGCAAACAATTTAGAATTTAGAAACCGACTCATTGCTATATGGCACGAATATGTTCAACAGAACAAAGACTATATACACAAGAAAGAGATCTTCTGGGAAACTGCTAAGGCAGTAGCCAGAGGAGAAATTAAAAAATTCACTATTAGGTTTAAAAAAAAGCTATATTTAAGAGAGACTGAAATTTCTAACTATCTAAAAAACAAATATAACGCATATATTGCATCTCATACACAGACTAATTGGCAAAGTTACATGAAGGCTAAGCAAGAATGGGAAGTTTTTCTATCACAAAAATTTGCTATCCAAGAACTGAAGAACAAAAGTAGATTTTACAGATTTGGAAATAAAATAGGGAAATTGTTAGCAAGATCTGTAAAAGATAGGAAACCGATGCATCACATTAAGTCACTAAATATTGATGGCAAAAAAATATTGAACCTTGACACAATCAAAGCAGAATTTTATAAATACTTTAGGGACCTATACTCAGTAGCGGATATTAATGTAAAAAATAAACAAGATTTTTGGGAAAAAATTAAATTACCTAAGCTCTCGGCGGAAGATTTAGAGAAACTCAATGCACCAATTAAAGAATTGGAAGTCCTAAACGCAATAAATAATTTGAAGTTGGACAAAGCCGCCGGACCTGACCTTCTACCAGCAGAATTTTATAAAATTCTCAAAAATGAAGTAATAGGTGTACTTACGGAACTATTTAATGACTATTTAATTAACTATAAGATTCCATCTCCTAACTTTGCAGTTTCAAAAATAATATTACTCCTAAAAAAAGGGAAAGATCCTGAATCAATAGACTCCTATCGTCCAATTTCACTATTAAACTCCGATTACAAACTATTCACTGCAATTTTGGCAGATAGACTGAAGTTAATTATGAGCCCGTTAATACACCAAGATCAGGTTGGCTTTATGTCTAAGAGAAACTTGTCAGCAAACATACGCAAAATTTTTCTATTAATAGACTTCTTAGCAGATGTTAAAAATAAAAGTGAACAAAACTCCGCCATTCTTGCAGTTGACGCCCATAAAGCATTTGACTCCATTATCTGGGACCATTTATTCTGCTCTATGAAGAACTTTGGGTTCAAAGATCAGTTCCTTGAATGTATTCGTGCCTTATATTCCAATGCAACTTCTATTTTGATGGTTAATGGCTCAAACACTACATCCTTCCCTATTCTATCTGGAACACGACAGGGATGTCCAATTTCACCGCTTTTATTTAATTTAGCAATTGAACCCCTTGCAGTTACCTTAAGGGATAATTTAGGGGGGATTAAGATAGGCAAAATCCCTGTTAAACTTCTACTTTACGCAGATGACCTGATTTTACTTTTAAAGGATGCACAGACCGAAATTCCCAAAATTTTGGAAATTATAAAAAATTTTGGTTCTTTCTCAGGTTACACAATTAACATATCCAAATCAGAACTACTCTGGTTGAGTAAGCATCACCAAAATCAATACACACCCCCTTTTAAAGTAGCCCCGCAATACATCACATATTTAGGAATCCAGATCAGTGCCAATCCAGAAGAATGGTTTAGTTTAAATTACCCACCCCTATTTGCAAAAATCAGATTTGAGATGATGAAATGGGATAATCTTCCACTCTCAATTACCGCAAGAATCAATGTAGTTAAGATGATCGTCTTACCTAAAATATTATATTTAATGCAAAATATCCCTCTAATCATACCAAAAAAATATCTTAGCAAGTTAGACCAACTAATGAGACGATTTATATGGGGGAGGGGTGCGAATCGAATATCATTATATAAACTGTCACAACTAAGGCAATATGGTGGATTGGCACTACCCAATTTTGCTATTTACAATAGTGTAAGTCTTGCAAAAATTGCAATGGACTGGATTACGGGCGGGAACTATATTGCATTTACAGAAGCAGAACAAAATTTAGTATACCCTCTTTCATTAAATGCGCTTCTGCACTGTCCTAAAAAAGTAATTCCAAAAAGTATTAAAAATAAACAATCATTATATCATATTATAATTGCATGGCAAGACATACGACGCAGAGTAGATAGTGACCCTCATTTTTCAGATCTACTTCCTATTAGAGGTGACCCACGCTTTCCACCTGGTATTAGCAGTCAAGTATTTAGGAAATGGGCCACAGCAGGACTTATTTATTTAACACAACTTAGAGAACCCAATCTACAGAGTATATTACCATTTGAGACTCTTAAAGAGTCTTATAATGTACAGAATGTGGATTTTTTTGCATACCTTCAAGTGAGACATTGGTTCTTTAAAGCTATGGAAGATAATAAACTTCCATGGACCCACTCAGGAATGAAAATGGGGCTAGCATTATTTAAGGCAGGCAAACGCTCTATTAAATACTGGTATAATATGATTATTACTAAGACAGGGGAACTAAACATTGTACAGATCTGTTCAAAATGGCAAAAAACGATTGTAGATCTAAAAAGGGAACAAGTAAAACAAAGTATAATTCTCTTGGATGAGGCCACACTCGCGGCAAGCTGGCGAGAAATGCATATAAAACTCTTACACAGAATATACTTTACGCCTGCTAAAATAAATAAATGGTCGACACAAGGTTTAAGGGTATGCCCACGTTGCTCTTTAGCCGATGCTGACTTAACCCATATGTTTTGGAGTTGCCCAAAAATTAATCAGTTTTGGAAACGGGTACAATTTTGGTTAAATAAGGTGACAGCTACAAATCACATATTAGAACTACAACACATAATTTTCCTACTAGACACATCAGACAGACTGGTAAACAGAGCTTTCTGTAATACGGTAATTCTGGGTGGAAGATATCTCATCCTTAAAAACTGGCACCAAAAAAAGTCACCGACTATAAATAATTTAACATTTTTATTACAAAGACAATATACAATAGAACAATTTGATAACGCAAGTAACTCTGAACAGCAGCATAATAGATTTAATTCAAAATGGTTAGATTTTGTTAAACACTACAAAAACACTAATTTACAGAACCAGTTATTATCACCATTAGAGAATATAAGTTAAGACGCAAACCTCTTTTTTCCCCTTTTTTTCCCCCTTTTCTTTCCCCCTTTTGGGTTTTTTTTTTTTTTTTTGTCTTTTTCTTTTTCTTCCCCCCTCCTCTGCCCCCCCTAGAGAAATTTAAAAGCTAAAAACTTTTCCTTGAAGCCGGTCAGGATTTTGATATTTAATTTGCAGGTGGCTCCACCTTTCTCAATAATTTAAAGGTTGAAATTATTTAAAATTTACACTGGACTACCCGAACTTATTATATATCACAGTAAAGACCTGTTTTTTTGTTTTTGTTTTTTTTCTTTGTTTTTTAAGGTTTATAATAATGAAGCTAGGGTAAATCCCGTGTTAATGACTAATGTGATAAAGGAAGAAAAGTGAAATATTTAATATCTGAAAAGGTTATGATTTTATTTTCATGTATATCTTATCTGTATCTCTGTTCCATGTTTTCTGGTTCCAAATGACATAAGTGTATCATTGATTATGTAATTTTTTGTCTTTGCCTTTTCTTTCTTATTTCTGTATATTCTTTTTTTTGACCTTTAATAACAATAAAAAAAACATTATATCGAAAGAACGAGGCTTCTGTTGATCAGATATGTAAGGCAGCGACTTGGTCTTCACTGCACACTTTTACTAAATTTTACAAGTTTGATACTTTTGCTTCTTCTGAGGCTATTTTTGGGAGAAAGGTTTTGCAAGCCGTGGTGCCTTCCATCTAGGTGACCTGATTTGCTCCCTCCCTTCATCCGTGTCCTAAAGCTTTGGTATTGGTTCCCACAAGTAAGGATGACGCCGTGGACCGGACACACCTATGTTGGAGAAAACAGAATTTATGTTTACCTGATAAATTACTTTCTCCAACGGTGTGTCCGGTCCACGGCCCGCCCTGGTTTTTTAATCAGGTCTGATAATTTATTTTCTTTAACTACAGTCACCACGGTATCATATGGTTTCTCCTATGCAAATATTCCTCCTTTACGTCGGTCGAATGACTGGGGAAGGCGGAGCCTAGGAGGGATCATGTGACCAGCTTTGCTGGGCTCTTTGCCATTTCCTGTTGGGGAAGATAATATCCCACAAGTAAGGATGACGCCGTGGACCGGACACACCGTTGGAGAAAGTAATTTATCAGGTAAACATAAATTCTGTTTTTTTCTGTAGATAGACCATGCAATTATTTTATTTAAATTTGCAAATACTGTTAGGTTAGATGGTTAATTTAGTATTCAATTGAGGCTTCATAGCTGTTTGTTTTTAATGTTATCAGATTACACCTCTGGGAGGTCACTAGATGGCGCTATTGCATAATATGCTGTGCTGTAAGAAAGACTGTAAGGGTTAACACCCAGGTAAGACTATTTAAACAGGTGTATCTGTATTGTTATTACACACATGATTAAGGGGCACATTACCCTGGAACGTCGTGGTGGCTTGTTTGACTCTGCTTTTCCAAGAATAAAAGAATCTACTTTGGCATTTTGGTGAACTTCCTACCTTTTGTGTTTGTTACTAAAATCAAACAGGCCAAAAAACCCAACTCAATTCAGAAATCTGCATGAAGGGATGCCCTCCTTGTCCAGAAGAACTTCTGGTAGGGGGCAGATTGATTCGGTTTCAGGCCTCGCTCAGCTCAGGATCCAGCTCTCAGTATAATATCTCAGAGTTATCACATAGGCTTTTGCACCAGACCTCCATGGGAACGGTTTCATCTGTCTCACATTCCAAAGGATCCTGTAAAGGCGGCTGACTTTGTTCAATGTATTCAAGACTTAGAGGGTATGGGAGTAATCCAACCTGTTCCAACATCTTAACAGGGTCAGGGTTTCTACGCCAACCTCTTCATTGTCCTAAAGGAGGAAGGCACCCATAGTCCTATGCTGGACTTAAAAACTCTGATCAAATTTGGCCAGATACCCTCTTTCAAAATTTAAACAATCTGTACCATCTTGCCTCTAATTGAGGAGGGTCAATTTATGACAACTATAGATTTAAAGGATGCATATTTGCATATTCTCTGTTGCTCCTTATTTGGACGATATCTTGGTCCAAGCTCCGTCTCTTTCGTTGGCTACTTCTCATACCCACAGAATGATATCTTTCCTTCATGAACATGGATGGGAAATCTGGATGTGATAATAGACTTGGTTCAAATGCGCTTATTTCTCACAGAATTTCGCAGAACCAAACTTCAGACTGCCCGTCTTTCCCTACAGATGGATCATTCTCCATCTGTAGCACAATCTATGGAAGTAATGGGTCCTATGGTAACAGCATCAGACGCGGTACCTTTTGCTCGCTTTCATCTTCGTCCTCTCCAGTTGTCCATGCTTCAACAGAGGTCAAAGGATTGTTTCCATCTGGAACAACAGATAGATCTCAGTTCTTCAGTCAAACAATCTCTCTTATGGTGGAGGCAAAGTCCCTGTTTGAGCCTTGGAGATTTCTTTCATCAGCCTATCTGGATAGTAGTCCCTACAGATGCAAGTCAGGTGGGTTGGGGCGCTGTTTGGGAGTCTTGAAGGGTGCAGGGAGCATGGTTCCCTCTGAAGATGAAGTTACCTATCAACGTCCTAGTTCTTTGTGTGATTCTTCAGGCCCTTCAATCTTGGGCCCCTCTCAAATAGGAAAAATTAATTTGATTCCAGTCAGACGCCACTGCTGTGGCAGACATTGTGGGCCTAGCAAGCCTTTATATTTAGCACAGTAACTCTGTTGAGCCTGCTCTAATTGGGTCTGTTGTATTGATTCTCTGTTAAAGTAAGATTGTCTGTTTAAGTATAATAGTTAGCTAACCAAGTTAATTTTTAAATTATTTGCTTTGCAAGGGTTGCATTTAAAAAAAAAAAAAAGAAATAACTTTATTTCTACCATTCCATTTTTTTCTGTCTGTGTGGGTAATTAGGGTGGGATTATTTTCACCTGTGTGGGCCTAGCAAGCCTTTATATTTAGCACAGTAACTCTGTTGAGCCTGCTCTAATTGGGTCTGTTGTATTGATTCTCTGTTAAAGTAAGATTGTCTGTTTAAGTATAATAGTTAGCTAACCAATTTAATTTTTAAATTATTTGCTTTGCAAGGGTTGCATTTTTTTAAAAAAAAGAAATAACTTTATTTCTACCATTCCATTCTTTTTTTCTGTCTCTGTGGGTAATTAGGGGTGGGATTATTTTCACCTGTGTGGGCCTAGCAAGCCTTTATATTTAGCACAGTAACTCTGTTGAGCCTGCTCTAATTGGGTCTGTTGTATTGATTGTCTGTTAAAGTAAGATTGTCTGTTTAAGTATAATAGTTAGCTAACCAAGGTAGTTAGGCAAACAAGGATTTGGAGTAACCAAGGGGAAATATAATTATTTTATATTTTTAAGTTAAACCTTTTATTAAGAATGTGTGAGAATTTCATTCAGTGTACAGCTTGCCAAATGTTTGCAACACTGGAGCAGCTGCTTCTGGGATCATATGTTTGTGGCAAGTGTGAGCATATTGTCTCTTTAGAAACTCGTATTGGAGTTCTGGAGGAAAGAATTGCAACACTGCATGAAATTCAGACACTTGAAAGGGAAATGGATAGGACTGAGCTGGTTGTTAATGGTTCCAGCAGTGGGAATGGGGAGGATTCAGATGAGGAGACTCCAGGATGTAGCTGGGTCACAGTTAGAGGGCGAAGTAAAGGTAAGCGGAAGAGACAGGCCAGTTCTGAGCTGGTACACCCCAATAGATTTGCCAGATTAAGTGAAGATGTTGGGGATATCAGTTCGGGGCTGGCAGTGTCAGAGAGGGCTGTTTTGCCTAGTATAGTGAACAGTCCTTTAGTTGTGGAAGAGCAGCATACTATGGTGGGCAGTCCTTCAGTCATGGAAGAGGGGCATACAAGTAAGGGACTGAGGCAGATGTTGGTGGTAGGAGACTCTATTATTAGGAAGGTTGATAGGGTAATTTGTCATCCAGACCCTTTACATAGAACAGTTTGCTGTCTTCCAGGGGCTCATGTTAGGCATATTGTGGAGCGTATTGATAGATTGTTAGAGGGATGCAGGTCTGATCCTGCAGTCATGGTGCATATTGGTACGAATGAAGGAATCGGCGGGAGATGGAGAGTCCTAAAAAATGACTTCAGGGAGTTAGGTAGCAAGCTTAAAGCAAGGACCTCCAAAGTAATATTTTCTGAGATATTACCAGTGCCGTGTGCTAACTCAGTAAGGCAGAAGGAGCTAAGGTCTGTTAATTCATGGTTAAAAACATGGTGTAAAAATAAGGGGTTTGACTTTTTAGAACACTGGGCTGATTTTTCACTAGGGTACAATTTGTACAGTAAGGATGGATTGCACCTGAATGACATGGGTGCAGGTGTGTTGGGGGAAAGGATGGTAGCAAGTTTAGAGAATCTTTTAAACTAGGCAAAGGGGGGGAGGGTCAGTTAGAACACAATAGAACAGAGAGATCAGTCTGTGAATATGTCACTCCCTTAATATCTCAAGGAAGGGATGACTTAAGAAATGTCACATTAGAAAGTATAGAGGAAAGCACACCAAGTAACAGCAGAAAGCACATAAAAAATAAATGTATGAGAAGAAATGCAAGAAGCATGACAGGTAAAATGGGGGAGCTGACACTCTTAGTTGCAGAAGAAGACTATGATGTTATTAGTATAACTGAAACTTAGTGGGATGATTCACATGAGCATGGGCAGTTAACTTAGAGGGGTATACTTTATTTAAGAGGGACAGGAATAATAAAAGGGGTGGAGGAATCTGCATGTATATTAAACCTAACCTTAAACCTACAATAAGCAAAGATATTTATGATACAAGTGACAATGTAGAGACCCTGTGGGTTGAAATAAAGAGTGGGGGGAAAAATCCTAAAAAAATATTACTAGGAACATGCTACAAGCCCCCCAACATTAGTGACCCGGAGGAAACTCAACTACTTATCCAAATAGGTAAAGCTGCTAATAACAGTACTGTAATTATGGGAGATTTTAACTACCCTGATATAAACTGGGCCAATGAAACTAGTAATTCAGCTAAGGGGGATAGATTTTTAAATGTTCTCAGGGATAACTTCTTGTCACAATTAATAGAGGAGCCGACTAGGAGTAAAGCTATATTGGATTTAGTGCTATCAAACAATACAGATATAATATCAAACATAGAAGTCAAAGAACATTTGCGTAACAGTGATCATAACATAGTCACATTTGAAATCTCTTTTCATATGCAGTGTCTTAAAGGTTTAACTAGGACTTTTAATTTCAAGAAAGCAAAATTCAACAATTTAAGGAAATCATTAAATAATATAAATTGGGACAATGTATTCTCTAATAAAAATACAGAGGATAAATGGATAATATTTAAAAAATTGTTAAATAAATATACATATCAACAAATACCATATGGTTATAAAAATAAAAATAAAAAATCAAAGCCGTTATGGCTAAATAAAAATGTGTTAAGAGAAATTAGGAAAACACGTAGGGCATTTAAATTATTAAAAGAAAATAGTACAGACTCAACATACAATATTTATAAGGAATGTAACAAAACATGCAAAAAAGCAATCACATTAGCCAAAATTGAAAATGAAAAATTAATTGCCAAGGATTCTAAGTCTAACCCTAAAAGGTTCTTTAAGTACATAAATAGCAAAAAATCTAAGAAGGATAATATAGGTACATTAAAATGCGTGGAGGGTAGCATGATAAATAATGACAGGGAGAAGGCTGAGGTACTAAACCAGTTTTTTTCTTCAGTATACACAAGAGAGGAACCATTGGATGATACTTTGGAATAAAATAGAACATGCCAGTCCATATCATTAACTGGGTTATGTTTAGAGGATATCAGGAAAAAACTGGATAATATTAAGGTAAATAAAACTCCAGGCCCAGATGGAATACACCCAAGAGTGTTAAGGGAACTTAGCACTTTTATAGACAAACCTCTACTCTTAATTTTTCAAGACTCATTATCCTCAGGCATGGTACCCCAGGATTGGCGTAAAGCTGATGTGGTGCCACTCTTCAAAAAGGGAAGCAGGGATGATCCTGGAAGCTATAGGCCAGTTAGTCTGACATCAATAGTGGGGAAGATATTTGAAGGGATTATAAGGGATTATATTGATGAGCATATTCGTGTAAACAAGATTATAAATTCTAATCAGCATGGCTTTAGGAGAAATAGATCATGTCAAACTAATCTAATTAGATTCTACTAGGAAGTAAGTAAAAATATAGATAAAGGGGAATCAGTTGATGTGATATACCTAGATTTTGCAAAGGCATTTGATACAGTGCCACATGAGAGATTAATGCACAAAATTAAGGGACTTGGAATAGCTGAAAATGTTAGCTCATGGATAAATAACTGGATAAAAGATAGGGAGCAAAGAGTAGTAGTAAATGGATCATACTCAGATTGGACAAAGGTAATCAGTGGGGTCCCCCAGTGATCAGTACTGGGCCCTGTTCTTTTTATTATTTTTATAAATGACTTGGAGCAAGGATTAAATAGCGACATCTCTATTTTTGCAGATGATACTAATTAAGTAAGGTCATTAGGTTAGAGCAGGTCGAACTCTCATTACAAAGGGATTTGCAAAAATTAGAACTATGGGCAAGTAAATAGAAAATTAGATTTAATACGGAAAAATGCAAGGTTCTACATTTTGGAAGTAAAAATAAGCAGGCAACGTATTTTTTAAATGGGACAAGACTTAGCCAAACACAGGAGGAAAGGGATTTGGGAGTAGTAATAGATAACAAGCTAAAGATGGGTGCACAATGCAGGGCTTCAAAGGCTAATAAGATACTAGCATGTATTAAAAGAGGCATTGATTCAAGGTAGGAAAGCATAATTCTGTAACTATATAAAGCCCTGGTAAGACCTCACCTTGAGTTTGGAGTGCAGTTCTGGGGACCGATCGCTAAAAAAGATATTGCAGAACTAGAAAAAGTTCAGAGAAGGGCCACAAAGCTAATAAGGGGATTGGAGAAATTAACCAATGAGGAGAGGCTAGCCAAACTGGGTCTGTTTTCTTTAGAAAAAAGGCGCTTGAGAGGTGACATGATTACTTTATATAAATATATTCAAGGCCCATATACAGAGATGGCAGAAGCTCTGTTTATTCCAAGAAAATTGTTTCTGACAAGAGGTCATAATTTAAGGTTGGAGGAAAGGAGATTTAATCTCCTGCAACGGAAACGTTTTTTCACTGTAAGAGCAATAAAATTGTGGAACTCATTACCAAAGGAGGTAGTGAATGCCAATACCATAGATACATTTTAAAATAGTCTGGATACATTTCTGTATATAAACAAAATTCATGGATATGATTGCTAGTATTAAATGGGTCACCTTTTAGTGGGGTTATTTAAGCTTAACTGGAGCTTTTTGTAAGTATTTTAGATTTGCATAGGTTGAACTTGATGGACTTCAGTCTTTTTTCAACCTTATCTACTATGTTACTATGTTACTGCACCCTATATGCCATTCACATTCCAGGAGTGAACAATTGGGTAGAAGATTACCTAAGTCGTCAGTCCTTCCATTCAGGGGAATGGTCTATTCATCAGGAAATGTTCAATCAATTAGTCCTCAGGTGGGATCTTCAGAGGTAGATCTCATGGCATCCAAATTGAACTGCAAGCTTCCAGTTTATTGCGCCAGGCCAACAGATCCAAGTGCTCACATGATGCTCTAGTCTGCCCTTGGAACTTTCGTCTGGCCTATCTATTTCCTCTGGTTGTTCTTCTTTCAAGAGTCATTGCAAGAATCAAACAGGAACTGGCTTCTGTAATTCTCATAGCTCCCGCATGGCCAAGCAGAACTTGGTATGCGGACCTAATACAGATGTCATCTCTTCCTCCTTGGACTCTACCCCTAAGGAAAAATTGGCTGTCTCAAGACCCTTGTGTCATCCGGATCTCAGATATCTGAGTTTGATGGCGTGAAGGTTGAACGACTAGTTCCCAAAAACAGAGGTTTCTCAGATCCTGTTATCTTTACTTTACTGCAAGCCAGAAAACCTGTCACACAGAAAATGTATCATAAGATTTGGAAAGCTAACTTATTTTGCTGTTCTTCTAAAGGTTTCTCTTGGAAATATTCCAGAATCCCTAGAATTCTTCAGTTCCTTCAAGATGGACTAGATAAGGGATTATCGGCTAGTTTTTTTAAAGGGTCAGATTTCCGCATTATCGGTTTTGTTTCACAAAAAACTGGCCAAATTATCTGATGTTAAAACTTTTGTCCAAGCCTTGGTGAGAATTTGCCCTGTTATTAGACCTATTTCTCCCTCTTGGAATTTGAATCTGGTTCTTTCTGTTCTCCAAGGCCTCCCTTTCAACCTATGCACTCCTTGGACCTAAAGTCATGGAAGGTTCTCTTTCTTCTAGAAATTTTCACCCCTTCTTGATTTTTCATCAAGATAAAGTGGTACTCCAGACTAAATATGATTTGCTACTGAAAGTAGTGTCTTCAGAAAATATTAATCAGGAAATTGTTGTTTCTTCACTGTGCCCAATTCTTTCTAACCCTAAGGAGCACCTACTTCACAATTTGGATGTAGGCACAGCCTTAACATTCTATCTTCAGGCTACTAAAGACTTTAGACAGACTTCTAACTTGTTTGTCCACTTTTCAGGTCCCAGAAAGGGTCAAAAGGCTACAGCGGTGGCCTTGGCATCATGGCTAAAACAGACTATTTGTAAGGCTTACTTGGTTGCGGGAAAACCACCTCGAAAAAGAGTAATTGCTCACTCTACTAGATCTGTATATACTACTTGGGCCTTCAAAGGTGATTCCTCCTTGGAACAGATTTGCAAGGCAGCAACTTGGTCTTCACTTCATACCTTTTCTAAATTTTATCATTTTGATATTTATGCTTCTTCCAAAGTTGCTTTTGGCAAGAAATACTTACAGGCAGCAGTGTCCGGCAGATAGGAACTGCCATCATTTTGTCCCACCAGTCATTAACATGGACTTTCGTATTGTATCTCACATGTTATGGACACCTTTGGACTTTCCTCATCTTACGAACAAAAATTGACTTTATGCTTACAGATACATTTCTTTCTTTCAGGATGAGGAGAGTCTATAGGATACATGGTGGACTGGGCCTGGGGACAGGATGTCCACTCTTGGTGATGGAATCAGGCCAGTATCTGTCTATGAGCATGCTCTCTGCTCCTACGTTGCCTTCTTTGTTGACACAATTGTGCCTGACCAGCCCAGTGCCTCTGCCCCCACAGAAGTCCTGGTTTCTATAACTGTAGGCTGCCCTGCATAAGTGCTATAAAAGTAGCCAAATAACCAATTTCTTTTTTTATTTATATCAAATTTACCATTGTAAAAAGAGTGGTTGATATACCTGGGCCACTTGGTTGCACTCTGGTCAAAACGTTGCCAGCTTTCCCTACTGCTACATGTGAAACCAATAACTGTCCAGTAAAACATGGCTGAGAAGGCAAGCCTACAAGTCTTCCTGTACTGAAAATTTTAATAAAGTGAACATCAACATTAGGAAAAATATAAAATAATGTTTTATTTTATTGAACTTTAGATACAAAACAGAAAATCATCCTGTGTATAATATGAAAGCATAAAAACACATATTTTGACATAGGTAGAATGGTAAGTAGTGTGTGACATATTTAAATTTATATTGAATTAATTTGGAATTAATTTAATGAAAGATAGCATTTGTTTAGTGAATCAACTGTGATGTTCCAGAGCTAAAATACCATATTGTGCAAACAGAGGCCTAGATTTAGAGTTCGGCGGTAGCCGTCAAAACCAGCGTTAGAGGCTCCTAACGCTGGTTTTGGGCGCCCGCTGGTATTTGGAGTCAGTGATTAAAGGGTCTAACGCTCACTTTTCAGCCGCGACTTTTCCATACCGCAGATCCCCCTACGCCATTTGCGTAGCCTATCTTTTCAATGGGATCTTTCTAACGCTGGTATTTAGAGTCGTTTCTGCAGTGAGCGTTAGAGCTCTAACGACAAGATTCCAGCCGCCTGAAAATAGCAGGAGTTAAGAGCTTTCTGGCTAACGCCGGTTTATAAAGCTCTTAACTACTGTACC
The DNA here is from genome assembly GCF_027579735.1 of Bombina bombina. Taxonomy (NCBI): domain Eukaryota; kingdom Metazoa; phylum Chordata; class Amphibia; order Anura; family Bombinatoridae; genus Bombina; species Bombina bombina. Next base: position 166,454,325 of record NC_069505.1, on the reverse strand, counting down.
CTAAACTACACTAACACCCATAAACTACCTATGTACCCCTAAACCGAGGTCCCCCCACATCGCCGCCACTCGATTAAAATTTTTAACCCCTAATCTGCCGACCGCCACCTACGTTATACTTATGTACCCCTAATCTGCTGCCCCTAACACCGCCGACCCCTGTATTATATCTATTAACCCCTAACTTGCCCCCCACAACGTCGCCGCAAGCTACTTAAAATAATTAACCCCTAATCTTCCGACCGCAAATCGCCGCCACCTACGTTATCCCTATGTACCCCTAATCTGCTACCCCTAACATCGCCGACCCCTATGTTATATTTATTAACCCCTAATCTGCCCCCCACAACGTCGCCGACACCTACCTACACTTATTAACCCCTAATCTGCCGAGCGGACCTGAGCGCTACTATAATAAAGTTATTAACCCCTAATCCGCCTCACTAACCCTATCATAAATAGTATTAACCCCTAATCTGCCCTCCCTAACATCGCCGACACCTACCTTCAATTATTAACCCCTAATCTTCCGACCGGAGCTCACCGCTATTCTAATAAATGTATTAACCCCTAAAGCTAAGTCTAACCCTAACACTAACACCCCCCTAAGTTAAATATAATTTTTATCTAACGAAATAAATTAACTCTTATTAAATAAATAATTCCTATTTAAAGCTAAATACTTACCTGTAAAATACATCCTAATATAGCTACAATATAAATTATAATTATATTATAGCTATTTTAGGATTAATATTTATTTTACAGGCAACTTTGTAATTATTTTAACCAGGTACAATAGCTATTAAATAGTTAAGAACTATTTAATAGTTACCTAGTTAAAATAATTACAAATTTACCTGTAAAATAAATCCTAACCTAAGATATAATTAAACCTAACACTACCCTATCAATAAAATAATTAAATAAACTACCTACAATTACCTACAATTAACCTAACACTACACTATCAATACATTAATTAAACACAATTGCTACAAATAAATAAAATTAAATAAACTATCTAAAGTACAAAAAATAAAAAAGAACTAAGTTACAGAAAATAATAAAATATTTACAAACATAAGAAAAATATTACAACAATTTTAAACTAATTACACCTACTCTAAGCCCCCTAATAAAATAACAAAGCCCCCCAAAATAAAAAATTCCCTACCCTATTCTAAAATACAAATATTACAAGCTCTTTTACCTTACCAGCCCTGAACAGGGCCCTTTGCGGGGCATGCCCCAAGAATTTCAGCTCTTTTGCCTGTAAAAAAAAACATACTATACCCCCCCCCCAACATTACAACCCACCACCCACATACCCCTAATCTAACCCAAACCCCCCTTAAATAAACCTAACACTACCCCCCTGATGATCTTCCTACCTTGTCTTCACCATGCCAGGTTCACCGATCCGTCCTGGCTCCAAGATCTTCATCCAAGCCAAGCGGGGGCTAGACATCCACTGAAGAAGTCCAGAAGAGGGTCCAAAGTCTTCCTCCTATCCGGCAAGAAGAGGACATCCGGACCGGCAAACATCTTCTCCAAGCGGCATCTTCTATCTTCTTCCATCCGATGACGACCGGCTCCATCTTGAAGACCTCCAGCGCGGATCCATCCTCTTCTTCCGACGACTAGACGACGAATGACGGTTCCTTTAAGGGACGTCATCCAAGATGGCGTCCCTCGAATTCCGATTGGCTGATAGGATTCTATCAGCCAATCGGAATTAAGGTAGGAATTTTCTGATTGGCTGATGGAATCAGCCAATCAGAATCAAGTTCAATCCGATTGGCTGATCCAATCAGCCAATCAGATTGAGCTCGCATTCTATTGGCTGATCGGAACAGCCAATAGAATGCGAGCTCAATCTGATTGGCTGATTGGATCAGCCAATCGGATTGAACTATATTCTGATTGGCTGATTCCATCAGCCAATCAGAAAATTCCTACCTTAATTCCGATTGGCTGATAGAATCCTATCAGCCAATCGGAATTCGAGGGACGCCATCTTGGATGACGTCCCTTAAAGGAACCGTCATTCGTCGTCTAGTCGTCGGAAGAAGAGGATGGATCCGCGCTGGAGGTCTTCAAGATGGAGCCGGTCGTCATCGGATGGAAGAAGATAGAAGATGCCGCTTGGAGAAGATGTTTGCCGGTCCGGATGTCCTCTTCTTGCCGGATAGGAGGAAGACTTTGGACCCTCTTCTGGACTTCTTCAGTGGATGTCTAGCCCCCGCTTGGCTTGGATGAAGATCTTGGAGCCAGGACGGATCGGTGAACCTGGCATGGTGAAGACAAGGTAGGAAGATCATCAGGGGGGTAGTGTTAGGTTTATTTAAGGGGGGTTTGGGTTAGATTAGGGGTATGTGGGTGGTGGGTTGTAATGTTGGGGGGGGGGTATAGTATGTTTTTTTTTACAGGCAAAAGAGCTGAAATTCTTGGGGCATGCCCCGCAAAGGGCCCTGTTCAGGGCTGGTAAGGTAAAAGAGCTTGTAATATTTGTATTTTAGAATAGGGTAGGGAATTTTTTATTTTGGGGGGCTTTGTTATTTTATTAGGGGGCTTAGAGTAGGTGTAATTAGTTTAAAATTGTTGTAATATTTTTCTTATGTTTGTAAATATTTTATTATTTTCTGTAACTTAGTTCTTTTTTATTTTTTGTACTTTAGATAGTTTATTTAATTTTATTTATTTGTAGCAATTGTGTTTAATTAATTTATTGATAGTGTATTGTTAGGTTAATTGTAGGTAATTGTAGGTAGTTTATTTAATTATTTTATTGATAGGGTAGTGTTAGGTTTAATTATATCTTAGGTTAGGATTTATTTTACAGGTAAATTTGTAATTATTTTAACTAGGTAACTATTAAATAGTTATTAACTATTTAATAGCTATTGTACCTGGTTAAAATAATTACAAAGTTGCCTGTAAAATAAATATTAATCCTAAAATAGGTATAATATAATTATAATTTATATTGTAGCTATATTAGGATTTATTTTACAGGTAAGTATTTAGCTTTAAATAGGAATTATTTATTTAATAAGAGTTAATTTATTTCGTTAGATAAAAATTATATTTAACTTAGGGGGGTGTTAGTGTTAGGGTTAGACTTAGCTTTAAGGGTTAATACATTTATTAGAATAGCGGTGAGCTCCGGTCGGAAGATTAGGGGTTAATAATTGAAGGTAGGTGTCGGCGATGTTAGGGAGGGCAGATTAGAGGTTAATACTATTTATGATAGGGTTAGTGAGGCGGATTAGGGGTTAATAACTTTATTATAGTAGCGCTCAGGTCCGCTCGGCAGATTAGGGGTTAATAAGTGTAGGTAGGTGTCGGCGACGTTGTGGGGGGCAGATTAGGGGTTAATAAATATAACATAGGGGTCGGCGATGTTAGGGCAGCAGATTAGGGGTACATAGGGATAACGTAGGTGGCGGCGGTTTACGGAGCGGCAGATTAGGGGTTAAAAGTGTAATGCAGGGGTCAGCGATAGCGGGGGCGGCAGATTAGGGGTTAATAAGTGTAAGGTTAGGGGTGTTTAGACTCGGGGTACATGTTAGGGTGTTAGGTGCAGACTTAGGAGGTGTTTCCCCATAGGAAACAATGGGGCTGCGTTAGGAGCTGAACGCTGCTTTTTTGCAGGTGTTAGGTTTTTTTTCAGCTCAAACAGCCCCATTGTTTCCTATGGGAGAATCGTGCACGAGCACGTTTTTGATGCCGGCCGCGTCCGTAAGCAACTCTGGTATCGAGAGTTGCATTTGCGGTAAAAATGCTCTACGCTCCTTTTTTGGAGCCTAACGCAGCATTTGTTTGAACTCTCGATACCAGAGTTAAATTTATGGTGCGGCCAGAAAAAAACCCGCGGAGCGTTAACAGCCCTTTTACCGCCGAACTCTAAATCTAGGCCAGAATGTGCTAGTTTTATCACATCAGGGTAGTGACTGGTTGGTCTTGTCTTATCTTTACCTAGGTCTGTGTAATTGGGGTCATAAAATGTTCTATTTTGCTAATGGTCTTAACATCTGCCCAGCACTCTTAATAGTCTTATGGTTATCTGTTTCTGAATGCTGTATCCTCCCCATCTCTGCTTCCTTCTCTCCCCTGAGGACTGATAGCTGTCAGTCCTCTCTGTACATCACATAATACTATTTAACTCCTTTGGGACTATTTCCTGGTAATGCTACACATCCCAATTTGTAACAGCCAAAAGATGGATACCATTCAAGCATAAAATATACTAATGCAATCACTGAGAGATGTATTCAGAGTTGTGTCCCCAAATGGATCAGTTGGAATGGTTTGGCAAGTCTATGTGATCATAAGCTGTAGAGACAGCTTTGTAAACCCTACTGCAAGCAGAGTAAATAAAACAAAGATTTTTACAGTGGATCACCGAAATATCTGCTTTGCTCCTTTTTTTTATTATTACTGTGTTATGGGCAATGCCATTGTGTATATTGGTGTATGTATCAAGACATCCAGGTGATGCCGTGCATTCATCACACATGCTTATCCTAGGAATATGTGCCTCTCCTTGCACATTATAGACTGATTGTTGGCATAGTGTGGGATTCATTGGAAGCACCATTTGAGCTTTTTAAGAAAAGGGCAAGCGTCTATTAGATGATTGGTTGTTTTGTAGCTACATAATGACTCTGTATCATGTTACTTTTTGCATGATAGTTTCTTACCTGCTCTGTGTTCTGTTCTGCCATTATCTGTATACTTTATCCTTTATCATATTGCTTTTACACTGGCTCTTTCATGCATTTTGTGCCCTGCAGGTCATTAGAATCTTGGAAAGCTTGTCCTTCTACCCATCTGATCTCATCCATATATTTCCTCTGCCTCTTCTATGTTATGTTGTGATTTACCTTAAAGGAACAGTTAAGTCAGAGTTAAACTTTTACATGGTTCAGATAGAGTATGTATGTTAAGCTTCTTTCCAATGTACTCTAATCTAATATGCTTTGTTCTCTTGGTATCATTTTTTAAATGCATACCCTGATAGGCTTTGGAGCCGCAATGCACTACTGGGAGCTAGCTGCTAATTGGTGGTTGCAGTACTCAGCTAGCTCCCAGTACTGCTCCTTTAACAATGGATACCAAGAGAATTAATTTAATGAAAGATAGCATTTGTTTAGTGAATCAAATTTGATATTTCAAGTGAGTTGGAAAGTTGTTTAAAATTGTATGCTCTGGAAAAATGCATGCCCTGAGAGGAAGAGGAGGAGCCTGTGCATAGACTGCACGTTGCACCTGTGCAGGTATCTCTCCCATGCAGATACACCTTGGCGGTAAATCGTGCCTGGAACCCTCATGCTGGAGGGATTTACTGCAGCTGGCCTAAGCCATCAGCCCAGCTGTCCTCCACAGCGTATACATTGACCATACGCTTTTACAGAACTTTACCGGAGAACCTAACATTGTCCCTGTTCAGCACTCTATCTAATCTCACTGGAAGTGAGAATAATACCCAAAAAGACTGAAACAGCTGAAAATTCATCTCCCCCTCCACCGGGCTGGAGCGAGAGGGTTTAAAAAAGGAGCTACTGAGTATATCTGAGAAGCCTGAGCAGTTTCCTTTGAGCAGAAGACTGACGACTACCCCCCGCAAAACCTACCGATATCCGATCAAGAACTAGCGCTGCCGTGACCGCCTCCACCCACCGATGATGCGTGTGGAGAGCTGATAGAGTCCTCCTCCTGGTTTGGGGGACCACGGAACCGGCTTCTCACTTCCCGCCGGAACTACGCGGATGAGCACAACAGGCGGAGGAGCACCGGAGCTAGGTGAATCAGTCGGGACATCTCAGAGCTACGCCCGCGACTGCGAAACGACATCTGCAGAATATTTGCAGGCGGGGTACGGAGGCAAGAACCGTGGAGTTTGAAAGTCGCTGTGCGGTGAATCACCCTGGCTGAGATCCCGCTGCAATATCAGTCCGAATACAAGCAGGGGTAAGAAGGTACAAACTGCTCTGTCTTTGCTCATATCAATAGCTCAGGCTCTCTCTTTAAAAATAATACAACGCTCCCTGTATTAGGACTATATTCTAATGGGACCTTGCTGACTTTGCTCTTCTCCCTATTATGGAACCTCCTTGCATTTATTTCTTTATTTTCGGCCGGTGGCCGCACTAGTGTTAACTACAGGTTGTCCCTGGTTGGAGAATCTTTGCTCTGAAAACTGATAGATACCATTCACATAAAGAACTGCTGGAGCCATTTGAAGGGGACTTACATTGATGGTGTACAAAACATGGGCCAACCTTGAACTAAAATAGATGTTTAGTCACACAAATAGCTATCATAACTCATTTTATGTGATATAAAGAAGTAACGGATTTACTTATTCTTTTTCTTAGGGCCTACTAACCTATTAACCTAAAAAACAAATTTATATGTCAATTGTGTCTTAGGAATTGTTGTATTTTGAAATTAAGCTATGTGATAGTTAAGTGCTTGGGGAGGGGAAAAGAGGAAAAAAAAAAGAAAAAGGAGGAAAAATACAACCTATAATTTACAGATAACATTGATATCACCCTGAAAGCATACTATTGTATGATCTCATTTCTTAATTCTTATCTAAGGGTAAGATACAGTATTTTGAAACAGCTAAACTCTGACATTCTCAGCTAAAGCATTCCGCCCCAGTTATCTGAAATAAGGTGTAATTTAACTCTTAATTAAGAGCACGTATCTGTGTCCCTATCTTATTGCTACCAGTTAAGAAGGTATCAAATTATTTCTATACCTGTTTTGCTATACCTAATACATTTAACCCAAAGGGATTTACAAATGCATTCTATCACTATATATCTACTTCTTTGAGTACTGCTTACATAGGGATTTTCTGGTTTGATTTGTATATGAAAAATGCTAAGAACTTAGCTGCAATATAAGTAAGGGGTGAGCTGGAACCTACATCTCAGAACTGGTTGCAACTTAATTTTTTTTAATTAAAACGGTGTTTCTGTGTCCCTATGCTATTGTTGCTAGCTAGGAAAGCATTGGAGTATTTTTTCACTTGTTTGGATATATCTACCATATTTGTATTGGAGGGGATTCGCAGGGGCACCCTGTCATTAACTGTTTATTTCTTTAAGTATGTTTGATCTGTATATGGAAACGGCTAAGTAATTAGCCATAACACAAGCAAGGGGTCAGCTGGAACTTATATTTTAGATAAGCCCCCTCTTAAGTAAAACTTTTTGGGCCCCTTGGCTGGTGTGGGGACTCTCTTACATAGGAATCTACACCTCACTAAATTAAGCTTTTTTTTTTTTTTTTTTTTTTTTTCTCCTCCCCTCCCTCACTTCTTCCACCCCTCCTATCCTCACATTTTCACCCCCCCCTCACTCCCACTTCCTTACCCTTCCTCCCACGGAATTTATTGAACACTTATTTTTTTTCCTTTTTCTGAATACGGCACAAGTGGATCACTACTTAGGCTATTTGCACAATATATGGATAAATTTCTTCACAGTCACTCCCGGACTCCCCCACCAGCCATGACAGCAAAACCAAGAGAGAAAAGGAATAAAAACATTATAGAGGCAGCTGCCGAGACACAGCTAACTCCTGTTAATACTCCATTTACTAATGAAACCTTTAACATGCAGGCCTTAGTATCAAATATCGCGGAAGCCTTAAACCCTAAATTTGATGCCCTTAGGGCAGAGATTAAACAAGAGATCTCATTGTTGTCCCAAGAATTGAGACATTTCACCAGTAGAATTAACGAAGTAGAACAAAGGGTGTCTGATCTCGAGGACCTTACTGTCATTCATAGCACAAGCATAGAATCTACTGTAGCTACCTTGTCCAAAATGCAAATCAAAATCGAAGATATAGAAAACAGGGCCAGAAGAAATAATATCCGCATTATTGGGGTACCTGAAGCAAAACAACCTGAGAATCTAAACTCATTTATCTCAGATACCCTAGTACAGTTACTTAAAATCCCCTCCAGCCATCCTCAAATAGTGGTAGAAAGGGTTCATAGAATAGGGAAGCAACAGGTTGACAACAGAGGTAACACTAGACCCAGGCCAGTAATAGCCAAACTACTTAATTTTAACGACAAAGTCACCCTTCTCCAACACTTTCGCAAGAATCAGCCTATAATGTTTAAAGAGAGCAGGATTCTCCTATTTCAGGACTACTCTGTAGAAACATCACTTAAGAGGAGAAATCTAGCCCCAATTTGTTCCAAATTTATCCAGCAGGGGTACCAGGCTCTAATTAACTACCCTGCTAAACTTAAGGTTTTTGTTAAGGGAGAAGTTTTTATGTTTGAAAATGCGCAAGACGCAGAAAAGTTATTGAGTCAGTTAAATGTCAGTGAGTAAACTGAATGGGTACCAAGGATCCATTGTACCTGGTTATTATTTTATTCTTATTTAATTATTTCTTTTTTCTTTAGTGAAGAATGGAAAGGAAAATAGTTGAGAACAATAAGGATTGGATAAGGAAGGGGAACGTTGTTCCCCCCTTTTTTTTTTTTTTTTTTTTTTTTCTCTCTTTCGTTCTCCCTCCCCCTGTTTTGTTGGTTTGTTTATCCTCCCCCCCTTGCCTCCCACACCAATTTCACTTATCTACCCATTGAAATAAATGGTCAATTTTAAAATAGTATCCTGGAACGTAGGAGGTATTACCACCCCTATAAAGAGGAAATTAATTATTACCCAATTAAAGAAACTGAATACGGATATAGCTTTCCTCCAGGAAACGCACCTCAATCTAGAGGAAAGTTCGAAACTAAAGACATCATGGGTTAAGGAGATATTTGCTGCGCCGGGACAGGGGAGAAAGAGAGGGGTAGCCATTTTAGTGGGGAAAAGGATTAATGCAGAAACACTGTATGTTGGAGTGGATCCGGAGGGGAGATCAGTGATTATAAAAATAAAGATTAGTAATCGTGTGTACACACTATGTAACGTATATGCGCCTAATACTCTTGACCCAGAATTCTGGAACCAATTGCAGACTGAGATACTCTCTAAAATAGAAGGTAATCTTATTCTTGCAGGAGACTTTAATATGGCTCCACAGTGCCCACTTGATAGGCTGAGACAAAATACAAAACAAAAAAAGCATAAAAAAGATAATTTGGAAGCTAAACTACTCACGAAGCTGATGCAAAATCTGGGCATTAGGGACATATGGAGGATGCAAAATCCTGATGTTAGAGAGTATACCTGCTTATCCAAAGCTCATAAAACGCTATCAAGAATCGACCTCTTTCTGATTGATGAAAGATTGTGTACATATGAGATTAAGACAAAAATACTCCCTATATGTTTGTCTGATCATGGGCCGATCATTTTAGACCTCCAGGACAAGCAGCATAAATTTAAGTCAAATCGCTTTTTCTTCCCTTCCTATTTAGCGTCTGATATGAAATTTAAGAACTGGCTCAGAGTTAAGTTTAATGAGTATGCCCTCCGTAATTCAGAATATAGAGATCGTCCTGCTATATTCTGGGAGGCAGCAAAGGCTGTGTTGAGAGGCGAAATTATAGCTTATCTGGCTATACTAAATAGAAAAATGCAACAAAGAGAAAAGGAGTTAACAAATGCAATAACAAATGCATACAATCGATTCCTCCTTGACCAAAACTCAGTTAACTGGGATAAATATAACAGTGCAAAAAGCAATAAAGATGCTTTTTTACTATATAGAGAAACCCAGAAAGAACTGAAATTACAATCCAAATTATATAAATATGGTAATAAATCTGGGAAATTATTAGCTAAACTGGTTAAAAGCGAAAAAAAAAACCCCGTTGATTGAGAAATTGGTTGTAGGTGAGAATGTAATTCTTAAATACGAGGAAATTGCGGAAGAATTGAAAAAATACTATCAAGAATTATACTCTTCTAGACCCTCTGACTTAGCTCAAGCGGAAGACTTCTGGAGTAAAATCCCAGTTCCTAAAATTTCTAGTGATATATCTGAAACTCTTAACGTTCAAATCACAGAGGAAGAAATTAAGAAAACTATCTCTGACCTTGCCCTTAACAAAGCCTCTGGGCCGGATGGGTTGCCTAATGAATTCTTTAAAATCTTATCCCCAGAAATATCAGTATACCTCTGTAAACTATACAACTCCATGTATATAGATGGAGAAGAGATGACGAAATCTTTTTCATCCTCTTACACAACTTTAATACTCAAAAGAGGGAAGGACCCAACTTTAAGGGAGTCATATAGGCCAATTGCTTTATTAAATTCCGACTACAAGATCTTTACATCAATTCTTGCCCAGAGGCTACAAAAAATATTAGGTGATATCATTCATAAAGATCAAGCCGGATTCTTAAACTCTCGAAACTCCTCAGCAAAAATCAGAGAAATATTGGTAACATCAGAATACTTCTTCTACGGGGGGGAAGGGGGGAGGAGGGGGGATAGGGCCCTGCCAGACCTAGCGGTTATTTCAGTTGACGCTGAGAAAGCCTTCGACTCTGTTCAATATGATCATCTTTTTCTCTCCTTAGAAAAGTTTGGGTTTACAGGAGGGTTCCTCGACTTTATTAAAAATTTATATAATCAGCCGCATACGAGTCTAATTGTAAATAATCTACTCTCCCCCCAAATTGTATTGGGCAGAGGAACTCGTCAGGGATGCCCCCTCTCCCCTCTCCTCTTCAACCTCTGTATTGAACCCCTGGCAATTGCGATTAGGCAACAACTTGAAGGCATTAAAATAGGGGAGTATGAAATAAAATTGGCTCTATATGCAGACGATATCCTTATATATTTATCAAACAGCAAAGTCAATCTCCCTAAATTATTACAAATTATAGGCCAATTTGGCTCCTTCTCGGGCTACAAAGTAAATACTACCAAGTCAGAACTATTCTGGCTTAGGAAAAATAACTCTTCCCCTAGCAATATTCCTTTTCGTCTAGTTAAGGATTCGTTTAAATATCTAGGTATCAATATCCCAAGTGAACCAAAAGATCTATATAAGTTTAACATTCTACCAGTCATCTCAATTTTTAGAGATAAGCTTAGAAATTGGGAGAGTCTGCCACTCTCTATCTCTGGACGGATAGCATTATTTAAGATGGTTCTTTTCCCTAAATTGCTCTATGTCTTACAGAATACAGCAATAATGCTCCTAGAAAGAGACATACGATTAATAAATAGTATGCTCAGAAGATTTATCTGGCAAAAAGCTAGACCTAGGATTTCTTTGAATAAATTGTCATCTGCTAAAGTTTATGGAGGCTTTGCCTTGCCAGACATAAGGTTGTATAACTTGGCTTTCCTAGCGCGAATTGCAGCCGACTGGATCTTCTCCAAGGATTACGTGCTGAATAATAACTTGGAAGAGAAAGTTTGCTATCCATACCTACCAAAAGCCCTGCTACACTGTGAACCTAAAGACTATCCAGTGAATATCAGATCACTTAAAATGTTCCTTAACCCCTTGAGGGCCTGGAGAAGAATCGGAAAGCTTATAGATATAAATTGTCAGGTCTCACAATATCTACCTCTAATAGGCAACCCCAAATTTCAGGCAGGCTTAGATTCACCTGTGATTAAAAACTGGTATACATTGGGATTGGACAAACCTATATATTTTGTGGATCAAGAAAGAAAATGTATTAAATCCTTTGATGAACTCAAAAACAACTTTAATCTCTCCAACAAGGAGTTCTTTGCATATTTACAGACAAGGCATTATATTATAGATATGATGCGGATATCTAAATGGCAATGGGACTTAGGTAGTCTAGAGGACTGGCTTACATTAGTTAAGAACGGGCTGATGTCTATCACCCCATGTTACCACTTATTGGGAGTTGGCAAAGGGAAACACCTTCTTGAAAAATTAGCGCAGGATTGGAATCTAGACTTGGCGCAGGATTATATCGATAGTCAATTTATAAAAACCTCTATTGGCAGGGTGTCTCAGGCTACAATTTCTGCCACCTGGAGGGAGGCTCATTTAAAACTTATACATAGATATTATTATACCCCTGAAAAAGCATTTAAGCTTAAGAATTCAAACTTTGATAAGTGTCCCAAATGCTCCAGGATGGCTGCAGATCTGAAACATATGATCTGGGATTGTCCACTGATCAGACAGTGTTGGTATAAAATAGAATTCTGGGCAAAGACGTCACTTAAAATATCCCCTCTGGATCTCTCTCTAACCCAGGTCATATTCTGCTTAAATAATCAAGAAGAGCATAGGTCCAATGGGAATTTAATTATTTCAATTATTTTAGCAGTTAGATACTTAATTTTTAAAAAGTGGAAGTCAAGAAATTTGCCGACAGTATCAGAAATTAAGAATTTTCTTAAGAAACAATGTATTCTAGAGCAGCGAGATACTAACATTGATAAGGAATCTGACATTAAGCTTTTTTTTAAAAAATGGGCACCATTCATCAAATCACTTACAGAGACAGAAATTGATCAAATAATATTCCCTTTCCAAAACTCAGAGATGGTACTTTTGGGAATATGGTAAAGGAAGATGTATTCTGATTTCTCCCCTTCTTCTCCTGTGTGAGGTGTGGGGGGCTCTCTCCCTTTTTTTTTTTTTTTTTTTTTTTTTTCCCCCCTTTTTTTTTTTTTTTTTTTTTTTCTTCTGGTTCTTGTATGGTTGTTCAGGGAAAACAACAAGGGTGGGGAAAAAAAGGGGAAAAATATATTCCAACAGGGAAACATTGTGGATTGTCTATTGATGTTTAATGTTAATGGTTTGTCTATTTTTTTTTTCTCTTCCTTGAAATTATATGAAAATGTATAAACCTGTTGAAATATAATAAAAATATTTAAAAAAAAAAATTGTATGCTCTGTCTGAATCATCACACAGAACAAATGTGTTTCACATCCCTTTAAGAAAGCATTCAACACAAAATGACATCAGCTCAATCTCTTGCTACTTGTCAACATCAAGTAGCAGTGAGCATCATGGTATGTTGCTTTGAGAGCTGACTCAACAAGGGTTCTTAATTGCACTCCTGCAGCGTTCCTTGACTCAACTTTGTGTTTTTCAACATTCTGCATTAAAGGGACATTAAACACTAAATAAATGCTAGATAAAATGATGCATTCAAAGGAAAGATTAGTCTGAGAAGGATTGGAACAGCCAATAGAATGCAAGCTCAATCCTATTGGCTGATAGAATCAGCCAATAGGATTAAAGCTCAATCCTATTGGCTGATTGCATCAGCCAATTGGATTTTTTCACCTTTAATTCTGATTGGCTGATAGAATTTTATCAGCCAATCGGAATTCAAGGGACGCCATCTTGGATGACATCACTTAAAGGAACCTTCATTCGAGAAGAGCTGTGGAAAGAAGAGGATGCTCCGCGCCGGATGTCCTGAAGATGGAGTCGCTCTGCGCCAGATGGATGAAGATAGAAGATGCCATCTGGATGAAGACTTCTGCCCGTCTGGAGGACCACTTCTTGCCACTTGGATGAAGACTTCTCCCGGCTTCATTGAGGATGGATGTCGGGTCTTCAAAAACTGTAAGTGGCTCTTCGGGGGTTAGTGTTAAGTTTTATTAAGGGTTTATTGGGTGGGTTTTATTTTTAGCTTAGGGTTTGGGCGGAAAAAGAGCTAAATGCCCTTTTCAGGGAAATGGGGATCTTAGGTTTTTTTAGTTAGGATTTTATATGGGGGGTTGGTTGTGTGGGTGGTGGGTTTTACTGTTGGGGGGTTGTTTGTATTTTTTTTTACAGGTAAAAGAGCTTATTTCTTTGGGGCAATGCTCCGCAAAAGGCCTTTTTAAGGGCTATTGGCAGTTTAGTTTAGGCTAGGGTTTTTTTTTATTTTGGGGGGGCTTTTTTATTTTCATAGGGCTATTAGATTAGGTGTAATTAGTTTAAATATTTGATCATTTCTTTTTTATTTTGTGTAATTTAGTGTTTGTTTGTTTTTTGTAATTTAGTTAATTGTAATTAATAAATTTAATTTATTTAATTGTAATCTAAGGTTAGGTGTTAGTGTAACTCAGGTTAGGTTTTATTTTACAGGTAAATTTGTATTTATTTTAGCTAGGTAGCTAGTAAATAGTTAATAACTATTTACTAACTAGTCTACCTAGTTAAAATAAATACAAACTTAACTGTGAAAAACAAATGAAACCTAAGATAGCTACAATGTAACTATTAGTTATATTGTAGCTAGCTTAGGGTTTATTTTACAGGTAATTTAGTTTTAAATAGGAATTATTTAGTTATTAATAGTAGGTTTTATTTAGCTTTATTTTAATTACATTAAAGTTAGTGGGTGTTAGGGGTTAATAACTTTAGTATAGTGGCAGCGACGTTGGGAGCGGAAGATTAGGGGTTAATAAATGTAAAGGGAAAAGGGACTTTTTGAAAGCTGCGGTAGTTATGTTGCGTTACGGCCAAAAAGGTGTGCGGTGCAGCTAAACCTGCAAAACTCGTAATACCAATGGTAGTGAAAAAGAGCCTTAACGTTGCTTTTTCACTCATACCGCAAAACTCGTAATCTAGCCGTTAATTTTAAAAAGAAGGCATCTAAGCTAAAAAGTCAGGTAATTTTTTGTTTCAGACCCTGGACAGCACTTGTTTATTGGTGGGTGAATGTATCCACCAATTGGCAAGAACAACATTCACCAAAAATGGGCCGGCATCTAAACGTACATTTTTGCTTTTCAAGTAAAGATACCAAGAGAATGAAGATTTGATAATAACAGTAAATTAGAAAGTTGCTTAAAATGGCATGCTCTATCTGAATAACAAAAGAAAACAAATTGGGGTTCAGTATCCCTTTATGCATAATTAAGGTTAAATAACCCAAAACGTTGCTTTTTTTTTTTTTGTGTGTCCTGCTGTAAGATGCTTCAATAAAGACACGTTTTCTTCAAAAGAATCAGGTGCTGTGGACATTGCAGTTAGTGGATTGAGGGGTATCTGCAGTTGCCCCTATTTCACGTGCGTCAGGTATAGTGCTGTTGTCCTATTAACTGTATGCTTTTCATATAAAGGTACCAAGAGAAGGAAGAAAAATGATAATAGAAGTAAATTAGAAAGTTTCTGAAAATTACATGCTCCATGTGAATCATGAAAGAGAAAAAATTTGGCTTCATATCCCTCTAATTAATAATGCTTCGCTATTGCTTATCATATTCCCATTGTACATAAACTGCTCTGTAGTACTGTACACATCCAAAGCTTTAATAGCAATTTAATAATACTGTACCTATCTGTTGTGAAACCATATGCATTCCTGTCTCTCTGTGCCAACCAGCAAACTGTCATACTAAAGCAGTATCACCACATTAATCAGAAACACCTCACACATTAATTAAGAGTTGCACAATCATTTTTGTAGATGTTATGGGTTGTCATTACAGCTACCCAAGTGTAGTCTCTGCTCTTTGCAATTTTAGCCTGCTAGGTCACTGCAAACTCTGCCAGGTCTTTGTCCTGTTGGCTATTACTTGTATACTGTGTCCTGCTGGCACTTACCACCTAGCACAGTAGGTCCTGTTGGCCATTTTGCATATTAAGTCCTGACAGTCATCTTGCACACTGTATTCTGCTGCCTGCTGTTGTCTGCATAGTGTGTGCTGCAGGCTGTACCTAACTGGACTGTGACCTCATTCATCTCTTGCCTCTGCACTGTTCTTTGTTTAATGCTTTCTAGTCCTGGTATCATGCAATAACATATACTGTGTATGGTTCAGTTGTCATAATAAAGAAATCAACATCTGACATATTACCCTATTCCATTTGCTCTTGTCTATGGCCAATAGTAAACTTGATAGCTAGAATATGATAAAGGCAAGCCTTGTGGTTATATTGAGACAATTTCCAGAAATAGGAATTTCTTCAGTTTCGTTTCGAACCAGAACTTGCTAAAACTGTTATGTTTCCTCCATATGATGCGTGTTTCTCTATTGTCTGAAGTTAGAATGTTTCTTGTGGTCATATATCATGTATAGAAATCATATTTATGGTGAAATGTTCGTGTAATTACAGGAACATTAAACTGCTTGTCACCTTAACAGCCTCTGGAACCAACTGGGGACTATGTCATATAACAAAATATCAACTTCCACGTAAAACTGTGGTCTTTGGAATACAGTCTACCCTGCCCTTAAGAGGACATATATTTGCAAAAAGAAAATGCTATAATTTATTAGAACATTTTACTACTACACTATTTTCATGTAACCATGGGCCGGATGATCTAAAGCTCTCCGCTCTGGAAAAATGATCTAAGCAGTCTGTATAGCTAGATACGCAGCTCTCATGCTAAAAGTTGCCTTTCTAAAATTCATTACATCCTTGTTATTTAAGTATACTCCAAAATAGAATGAAAATAGATTTACATACCGTGACTCTTTGAGATTCCTTGAAGTTCTTCAACTCTCAGTAAATCACAGAGCCTTAGTGGTAGATTTATCAAGAAGTGGATGCTGCAATCTACTCCTGAAGTTTCCGCCTCGCCGGAAACTTAATTTAAGAAGCAGCAGTCCTTAACTCATCTGCCACCTCTGAGGTGGCGGACAGCAATCATCCCGATCAGATACGATTGGCCGCAAATGTGCAGGGGGCGGCATTGCACAAGCATTTCACCAGAAATGCTTGTGCAATTTTAAATGCAGACCGTGTATACTGTCGGCATTTAGCAATGTTGGGAGGACATGATTTGCCACAGCAAATCATGTCCGCCCGCAAGGTGATAAATCAGCCCTTTAGTGTTTAAGCCAGGCATAGATCAGCTCTGGAGCAGTAATGAATTACCCATCCTGGATACGTAGCACCTTTGCATCAAACATTTCCTGTCTGAAACCTTAAACATTTCAGTCAAGCATATATATATATATACATGCACACCTTTTAAATTGTTTGTATTGCAAGAACCATCACTTTATGTTTACAGATTTAAACTCTTTTCTTACTGTTACGCAGACATTTTTTTTTAAACATTGAGTATCAAAATGATAGGAAATCTTACAAGAAATAAAATGTAGACTATAATGATAATCTTTTTATAATTCTTATTGTTTCTACTTTACAAACACAATAAAGGAATAGCACCTCAAATGCTACCATTGGCAGGAACTTGCCAGCCCCCAAATGTAACCGTAGACTCAATTCTCACATTCTATTAAGGGACGTGAAACCCAAAATTATTCTTTAATGATTCAGGTAGACCATACAGTAAAAAAATAATAATTTTAAAACACTTCTTTTATAAATTTTTAAAATTCTTTTTGTATCCTTTGTTAAAAACTAAACAAGGTAGATAGGCTCAGGAGAGTGCATGTGTCTGCAGCACTATATGACTGTATAACGGAGTTCCTGCACTATTTTTTTGGTAGAACTAAGTTCCCTCCGGACAGAGAACAGAAACACTTTAGTAAATACTGCTGCTGTTAGTGAGAGAAGAGCTGGAGCACAGTCTGGTTAGAGGGATAGTGAGATCCTCTAGTAATGTGCAGTAACACTTCCTATAATACACTTAAAGGGACAGTAAAGTCACAAAAAATCGTTCATGATTTAGATAGGGCATGCAATTTTAAACAACTTTCCAATTTACTTTTATTACTAATTTTGCTTTGTTCTCTTGGTATTCTTAGTTGAAAGCTAAATCTAGGAGGTTCATGTGCTAATATCTTAGACCTTGAAGACTGCCTCTAATCGGAAAGCATTTTGACAGTTTTTCACCACTAGAGGGCGTTAGTTCATGTGTTTCATATAGATAACATTGAGCTCCGGCACGTGAAGCTCCTAAGAGCAAGCACTGATTGGCTAAAAATGCATGCCTGTCAAAAGAACTGAAATAAGGGGGCAGTTTGCAGAGGCATAGATACAAGGTAATCACAGAGGTAAAAAGTATATTATTATAACTGTGTTGGTTATGCAAAATTGGGGAATGGGTAATAAAGGGATTATCTACCTTTTTAAACAACACACATTCTGTTGTTTACTGTCCCTTTAATGTAAGCCTGACAGCGGTCCTGCTGTGTGATCACCCCACAATGTGTGTAACACATGGTGCTTACATTTCTGTGTGACTTGCTCTGGGGTTATTTAGCTCCCCTCAGCAGAAATAGGACTATTGTATCTTAAGTGGGTGAGACTCTCTGACAGAGGAGGATTCTCAGGCCCAAAGACAACCATTCAACCCTTCATTGGTTTTAATTTGCTTTCACTAACCAAAGTGTATAGATTGTATACATATAAATGCAGTGTGTATAAAACAATATTAATTGTGAGGGGGTGGAAGTCTTATTGAGTTCCCACACACTTACCTAGGTATCTCTTCAACAAAGAATACCATGGGAACAAAGCACATTTTATAATAGAAATAAATTGGAAACCTTTTTAAAATTGTATGTTCTGTGTGACTCACCAAAGAACATGTTTGGGTTCCATTTACCTCCAAAAAAGGAGATTGTTAGCATAAATGGAGGCCCCTTTGCGTAAAAGGACAATGCTTCAAGAATTTAGCAGCCATTACGCAAGTCTCACTTGAGGAACGTCTGTTAATGCAATTTTGTATTTCTGATAATAGTTATATGTTTTTATAAAAGTAATTTTTATTAGAAAGTGTGGCTTTTATCTCTTTTCATATCAGTTCTATATTGGTTTGACTTATATAACAACTTTGCATGTTAAGGGACCATAAGCACATCTGTGTCCAATTCATAATATTCTATACTTTTACTACTCACTCTCAACTAAATACACATTTTGCAGGGAGCAGTCATGTGTGTAAGTACTTCGATGTTAACCCTGTGTTTAGTCAATAGTTCATTAATCTTTTCTCCTCAGGTGCACGCTGATGATGAATTTACCTTCCGCAGCCCGCAGACTATTTAATGAAAACGGTACTGAAATTTTTCGTTTGAGAGACCTTGAAAGAGATCAGTTGGTAAGGATGAAGAAGATTAGGTTTGATTTGTAATCTCTTCTGTGTCTTGATACCAGATAAGCGTGCTACTTGCTGTTAGAAGATTTCCTGCCTTTGGTATACAAGATAAGTTAGTTACACTTCAGTATATGTTGGATAATAGAGAATATTTCACTGTGGAGTTGAACACTGTCTGTGTGTTCATCTGAACAGCACAAATATCTAAATACAAAAGGTGCATTTTTATTGACACGATGTGGGCTGGATGCATGAAAGGGCTGGATTATGATAACACTCAACAATAATCCCCAATGTATCTACTGATCTGCACCTATCGTGCTTAGTTTTATTTTGGTCATAATTTATCATACTGTGATGCCAATATGACTGTGTCTTGATATGAGGCATTAAAGAACACTAATATCTAACAGGTATATGCTTCATGCGGAGAGCACTGGATTGATCCACAATTGTCTGCAGCTGAGCATAAAAACCACCTTCTGCTCAATAACCTTGAATCAGATGTGGCTTTAATTCGGCATTATTGCTGCTTGAGAAACCCTGACAGTAAGTATATCCTCTCTACCAAATATATTTATAAACTCCTGTTTTAGTACTAAGGCTTTGTGTGTGTATATATATATATATATATATATATATATATATATATATATATATATATATAAATAAAAGGGATATGAAACCCATATTTTTTTCTTTCACAATTCAGATTTTTTAATTTACTCCTATTATCAATTTTTATTTGTTCTCTTGGTATGCTTTGTTGGATGCATTACTGGTTGCTGATTGAACACATTGGTGAGCCAATGACAATCGGTGTATCTATGCAGTCACCAATCAGCAGATAGAACCTAGGTTCTTTGCTGCTCCTGATCTTTCAGCAAAGGATAACAAGAGAGGGAAGCAAATGAAATAATTAGAAGTAAACTAGAAAGTTGTTAAAAATTGTATTCTTTATCTGAAATAACATTTTTGGGTCCCTTTAATTGTAGAATTATTGTAAGGAAGCTATGGGAAATACTATTATTATTGATATGTTTAGCACTTATTAATCTAATGCCAAATGAGGATGGATACGACTTGTGTTCCAGACCTTTCTTTTGTTGCACATTATCAGCATAGCCCAGAGATTGAGGTTTCTGGTTTGTAGCTGAAAGACTTAAAGGGACGTAATGCCTAAATTTTGAAGCACTTGAAAGCGATGTAGCATATCTAAAAAAAAACTGACAGTAAAATATCACCTGAGCATCTCTATGTAAAAAAGAAGATATTTTACCTCAAAAAAATTTCTGTAGTCACGTCCCACTCCAAAGTCAATCAGGATGCTAGTCCTTGGACTTGCAATAAATCGTATGTCTGGCATGTGCAGCACAGTCACTTTATTTGCTTCCTCAGTTTAAGAAAGTTTACCATGAAATCTTGTGGGATTTCTTGTGGGATAAAATAAAAATGTTAAAGGGACATTGAAGTTGAAATGTAACCTTCATGAATCTGTGTAATTTTGTACCCATCATGTACCCAGCTCTTTAGCAGTTGGAAAATAGAATGAACAATTCTTTAGATTTTTCAAAGTAGAAACTACTATCATATTTATATTTTTCTTGTGGTCTCTCTTGTTGAAACGTAGCTGCTTTTCATGAAAGAGTGCTGAGGTAGGGTGTTTGCACTTTGTGTGCAACAATTTTATATACATTAAAAATGAGTCAAATTTGACAATTTGTTTTGGCACCAGATTTATTAGAGTAAAAGTGCAACACTTGTTTGTTGCACCTTTACTCTTTTACTGTTATCAACAAGCTGAATGCCATTGACCGTCAACTTTTTCTTAGCATTAACTCCGCTAGAAGTAAGCTTTTTGTACACGTCAGGCAGTGCTCGTATTAAAAGTTGAAAGTAAACTGTTTTTGCTTGTGTGCTAATCAAACGCGAGGAAAAAGCTGAACTTAGAATATCGCGCACGTCATCTCGTATTTACCAATAGAAGTCAATGGAGCAAAAAAAGTTTGGGGGGGGGGAACAGCCTACTCGCGCGCAAACCCTATTGCATATTCTCAAGTGTGCTAACCTGACATTAAAATATTAATATTTCACATTCCAATGTTCACATAGAACATGTTCTGTTTATTCAGAAATATATATATAATGTTTTTTGCACAAATATAAATTTATAATTATATATACACAATTATATATAGATATATACAGATACAGATATATATTAATATCTATTTAAAAAGAATAGAACAAATTCTGCCATGTGCAGAACATTGGAATGTGAAATATTTACAGTAAATACATAGTTACATACATATGCTTTTACATGTTTTCATCTACTTAATTGCAAAGGGCTTGAAATGCACTTATATATGTGTCTATATATAGGTAAGTATGTATTTAGGTGTTTATATGTGTATATATATGTCTAAATACATCTAAACACATATACATAAAGAAATACCTATGTACACACACACATATACTGTATGTATGTATATATATATATATATATATATATATGTGTCTATATATAGGTAAGTATGTATTTAGGTGTTTATATGTGTATATATGTCTAAATACATCTAAACACATATAAATACAGAAATACCTATGTACACACACACACACACACACACACACACATATACTGTATGTATGTATATATATATATATTTAGACACACATATTTAGACATGTATGTATCTCTATGTCAAAGCCCTTTGCAGCCTTTTTTTCTAACACCTGAGACCTCATATCTTTAAAGCCCTTATAACTTTTTTGTGCAATATTTGTAAAAAAAAATAATAAATGATTAGACCGTGTTATTATGAGTGTAACTGTACTTTTTAATGTATTTTTAATGTGTTTTGTGAGACTTTTTCGTTTCGCAAAACAGTTAACCAGAGCTCTGAGGTTTCTCTTACCCGTGTTAACTTCAATTGCGCTCAAGCGATCGTGTTTACTTTTAACTTTAAATATGAGTGAAAAACCCAACGCACACAAACAGCCGCAATAAACCCCTAATCGCTCGTGGAAAACTGTTAGTGCTCCACTCGTTATCTGGCCCTAAATTGGATAATAGAAGTAAATTGGAAAGTTTTTCAATGAATGCTGTACCTGAGTTGTGAAAGTTTAATTTTGACTTCATGTCCCTTTAACTTTTGTATTTTCTACTCCTAGATTTAGTTCTTGAGGTATGCGGTGAAATTGCTCCAGGAGCAAAACTCTGTATAAATTACAGTGTGGCAGCTACAGATGAGGTGGAAACAGCAGTAAATGCAGAAATGAAACCCGAAGAAACAGATGATCTCATATGGGAAGATGACTTAGACACTCTTATGTAAGTTTAAATAAAATTGTGTGTGTGTATAACTGTCTTGTCCAGTATGTATTTGTAATTTTATGGTTGCAGACCCATGTTACATATATATATAAATATAAGAACAAGAATTTAAAGTCACATACTGGGGCCTATCTATCAAGCTCCGTACAGAGCTTGAGGCCCCGTGTTTCTGGCGAGCCTGCAGACTCACCAGAAACATTAGTTATGAAGCAGCGGTCTAAAGACCGCCTGCTCTGATGAGGCGGAAAGGAATCGCCGGAATTCCACCCGATCGAGTACGATCGGGTTGATTGACACCCCTTGCTGGCGGCCGATTGGCTGCGAGTCTGCAGGGGGCGACGTTGCACCAGCAGCTCACAAGAGCTGCTGGTGCAATGCTGAATACGGAGAGCGTATTGCTCTCCGCATTCAGCGATGTCTGTCGGACCTGATCCGCACTGTCGGATCAGGTCCAACAGACATTTTATAAATAAACAACATTTTTACCACCTGCTAAAAATATTAAGAGCCTTTGAATAAACCTTCAGTTGTAAAATGTACTCATTACAGACGCTAGTTGTGAGTTATAATCAAAGGAACTGCATCTGTCATGTAGCCTTCCAATCTCATGTATTGGGTGACTATAGATGTTAATGACAGGAACACCCACTGACAATTTGCTCAGAAAGACAGGTGAAGTAATGCATTTCAAACATGATCTTGCCTTTATGAGGTCCCTTCGCAACCTCATAATCGTCTATGAATTTAACCCATTATCTGGCCCAGCAATGTAGCTTGTGCATCAGTGTTGAAGGTGAAATTAATGCACACTCCCGTTAACTCCTTGGATAGGGAGATGGCTACAATGATTATAATAATAATACTTGAAAAACTTTACTGGCATCCAATGGGCTAACCCTATCCCTATACTTTATTACTACAATGCTGCCACGTGTCTTTGAGATGGGTGATTGGGGATATCCTTGAAGTAAGATGTTAGAGACAATAAGAAGTCACTATAAAGAAAAGCTCTTCTTCAACAGCATCTAGTAATCTGGTTCCAAAAAACGGACTGATAACCACCAAAAAATCTTTGTTCTACTTCTTCAGAGATTCGCACACACGGGCACACAGGAAAGTTGATGCCTCGTTCACAAACACAAAATATCCTTGGCAACAAATACCACTGGATGTTGAGGAGGATGATGATGATCTGCTAGACAAAGAAGCCACTGAAGAAGAACAGTACAGGTCAGTATGGACCTTTTATAATCCATTCCTTTACACATGCTCACTGAGGTATTCTCATTGCAACTCCTACTAGTCATTTATTTTCTCACCAGCCACATGTAAATATAGTGAGATGCTGCTTCTCAGTGAGAAATCATTATTAAAAATATATACAGGGAGATTTGGAAAGATTAGCTCAACAATATGACTCGTAGTTGTCAACGCAAGTGGCAGAAATAATTTATGAAAACATGACAATAATATAAGTCTTAGTTTTATTGTCAGGTATATTATCTAATTCTGAACAGCAGAAGTACCAGATACTGACACGTGTCATCGTGCACATTTTTTGCCATGTGGTGGTGTGTATATATATATATATATATATATATAGATAGATACATAGATAGAGAGAGAGAAAGAGATTTAACCCTTGATATGCTCATTTTCTTATACATTCGGGTGTTTGGTGTTCCTACACTGTGTAGAAATGTTACAAAAGTTAAATGTGTTTACAAATACACATTGAGTTCAATAATATAAATATACTGTACATAAATTATATACATGATCTGTTATATGCATTTTTCTATGCAACAAATGAACTGACACACAGGTGATTTTTTGCTTGTAATTGTCCAATATTGTGCTAGATTACAAGTGGTCGCTTATTTAACTTTTATGTGCACAAGTTAGATAACCAGCAATAACAAGTGGCTGGTTAATGCTACCCCAAACTTGCGGTATCAATTAGCGCTCAGACCTCTGGTTAATTTTAAAAATGTCCCCTAATTGCCCCCAAAATAAAGAATTTTGTCTTGTGTTATTAATAAAAACTATGACCATCTTTATTGTTTAAAAATATTACTGCAAAAAGCAGTTTTAAGGGGTTAAAGTGTGCAGATGTGGGGTGTTAGAAAAAAATGGCACTGAAAAGTACCTTTACATTGCGGTCTATAGGGACTGTGTTAATACTCAAAATATATATGTATATGCTTATATACATACCCTGTATATATTTATGTGTTAATTTGTGTATATACACATATATTCATATACATACTGTATATATTTCCGCTTTGATGCACAACTTACCCCCTTCTCTGCGCTAGGTTATCTGCCGTGACTATCAGCTTGAGAACGAGGCTCCCATTGGAGCCTATGGAAGCGTGCTCTCATGAGCTCAAAGTTTGCGAGGTCGCGTTTGCATTGCAACTCACTTCTAATACCAGCGCACAATCGCCATTACAAGTGGCTGGATATTGCTACCATGAGCTTGTGGTAGCAATTAGCACTCAGAAAATTAATCAGCATTAAAAAGCATCTTTATTTTTTTATTTTTAAATAACTGCTAAAAGCAGTTATAAGGTGTTAAAAGTGGTGGGTGTGGGGTGTTAGAAAACAACGGCACTGAAAAGTGCGTTTACATTGCGGTGTATGGGGACTGTTATTTCTGTAAATATATATGTATATGCTTTATATTTGTCTTTTAATATGTGTATATACACATATTAACACCTAAATATATATAAGCATATACATATATATTTATATTTGTTGCCCATCGCTGTGTGACTTACCCCCTTCGCTGTGCTAGTGAGACACAGCATGAAAATGAGGCTCCCATTGGAGACTACGGAAGCTCGCTCTCTTGAGGACAATGCTTCTGTGCAATGCGAACGTGAGGTTGCGTTCGCATTGCACCTCACTTGTAATACCAGCACACATTTGCGTGCGCTGGTATTCCTCAGTTAAGCACAAATATGGCTTTCGCCGAAGCGATATTTTGCGCTCAACTTGTAATCTGGCCCTAAATGTTTTTCATGACATGTGCTCGATACTTGCACCTCTTTGCACATAGTCAAATAGCCTGGCTATACTTTCACCACTTGGGGTTAAAACAAGCCTTCCAAGACCCCTTCATCCCACATCAGTGTTTGGCTTTCTGCTCTTTTTTTCCAGTAGTTGAGTGCCTATTGGTAAGTAGCACTGGTTAGTTTGGAGCCTTTTATTCTCCTTATCTGATGTTGGTTAACACGCCACTCCCTCATTACTCAGATACACTATTTGCTGGTCAGATGCAGTGTCTCTGTCTCCTAGTGCGTTAACTGCATGTTGGATTAGCTCACTTCGCCTTGTAAGTGTTTTTGTTTTTGTTTTGTTTTTTGGAGCTGCTTTTGAAAAAAATAAGTATTTTCCCTTTCTTCAAGAAAGAAAGCTCTTTTTTTTTTTTTTAGATAAAACTACATGTTTTATTTTATGTGCACATTACTACTTTTTAGTTTTGTAGTTTTCTGCTGTTATGGAGCTTTCTGATTCTGTCCCTAAACATACTTTAATAGCTGAGATCTCTGAACACTCTCCTACCAGTATTAAATGTGTTTATTTTAAACAGGCTGAGATATTACCTCCAGCACATTTATGTAACACACGTTTAAGTGTTTTAATGCATTCAGACCAATATAAAGCTGCTCTTGCTCCTAAAGGTGTTACTGCTCCTTCTGTTTGTTCTTTACAGAGGAGTTTTTCAGATTTTGCTCCTGGAGTTAAGGATTTCAGTCGCTCTACAGTATCTCAGATTTTGGCAGCTATGCCTCCTTCAATAGAAATAGCTGGCCTGAGAATATACCCTGCTTGTAAAAAGACTCTTCTATGAAAGGACTCTAATTTCTCTTGTTAAGTGTATCCAGTCCACGGATCATCCATTACTTATGGAATATATTCTCCTTCCCAACAGGAAGCTGCAAGAGTCCACCCACAGCAAAGCTGCTATATAGCTCCTCCCCTAACTGCCATATTCAGTCATTCTCTTGCAAGCCTCAACATAGATAGGAGGTTGTGAGAGTCTGTGGTGCTTTCTACTTAGTTTATTCTTCAATCAAAAGTTTGTTATTTTTAAATGGCACCGGAGTGTGCTGTTTATCTCAGGCAGTATTTGGAAGAAGAATCTGCCTGCGTTTTTCTATGATCTTAGCAGACGTAACTAAGATCCATTTGCTGTTCTCACACATTCTGAGGAGTGAGGTACTTCAGAGGGGGAATGGCGTGCAGGTTTTCCTGCAGATAAGGTATGTGCAGTAAAATATTTTTCTAGGAATGGAATTGACTAAGAAAATACTGCTGATACCGAAGTAATGTAAGTAAAGCCTTAAATGCAGCGATAGCAACTGGTATCAGGCTTATTAATAGAGATACATACTCTTGTAAAAATGTGTTTTAAAACGTTTGCTGGCATGTTTAATCGTTTTTTAACATATGTTTGGTGATAAAACTTATTGGGGCCTAAGTTTTTTCCACATGGCTGGCTTAAATTTTGCATAGAAACAGTTTCCTGAGGCTTTCCACTGTTATAGTATAAAAGTTACAGTTGGTGCAGTTAAAATTACAAACAGTGACATTCAGCTTCCCTCAGCAGTCCCCTGCATGCTATAGGACATCTCTTAAGGGCTCAAAAGGGCTTCAAAAGTAGGAGCTGTTATGACTGTTTAAAACATATTTTTCGTTTTGTTAATCTGTTTTTTGTATTAAGGGGTTAATCATCCATTTGCAAGTGGGTGCAATGCTCTGCTAACTTGTTACATACACTGTAAAAATTTTGTTAGTTTAACTGCCTTTTTTCACTGTTATTTCAAATTTTGGCAAAATTTGTTTCTCTTAAAGGCACAGTAACGTTTTATATATTTGCTTGTTAACTTGATTTAAAGTGTTTTCCAAGCTTACTAGTCTCATTATTAGTCTGTTCTAATGTCTGTCTGACATAGAGGAAGCTCTGTGTTCATTATGTTTTAAAGCCATGGTGGAACCCCATCTTAGAATGTGTACCAGATGTACTGATTTCATGTTAAACAATAAAGATCATTTTTTGTCTTTAAAAACATTATCACCAGAGGATTCTGTCGTGGGGGTAGTTATGCCGACTAACTCTCCCCACGTGTCAGACCTTTTGACTCCCGCTTTAGGGACTCACGCTCAAATGGCGCCAAGTACATCAAGGGCACCCATAGCGTTTCTTTACCAGGGGATTCTGTCGAGGGGAAAGTTATGCCGACTAACTCTCCCCACGTGTCAGACCCTTCGACTCCCGCTTCAGGGACTCACGCTCAAATGGCGCCAAGTACATCAAGGGCGCCCATAGCGTTTATTTTACAAGACATGGCAAAGGTGGTGAATAATATTCTGGCAGCAGTATTAGTCAGACTACCTGAAATTAAAGGAAAGCAGTTAGCTCTGGGGGTAGATACAGAGCATACAGACGCTTTAAGAACCATGTATGATACTACCTCACAATATGCTTAGTCTGTGGGTGATTTTTTTTTTTTTTTGACTCAGGGAAGATGATTTAACCTGATTCTGATATTTCTACATTTAAAATTTATGCTTGAGAACCTCCACTTGTTGCTCAGGGAGGCTTTGGCTGCTCTGAATGAATGTGTACAATCGCAGGGCCAGAGAAATTGTGTAGACTGGATAAATAATATGCAGTGCCGGTGTTTTTCCAATACCTAAAGAGGTTTACTAAAAATTTTTTTAATAAGGAATGGGATAGACCAGGTGTGCCGTTCTCTTCCCCTCCTATTTTTTAGAAGAATGTTTTCTAATAGTTACCACCACACGGGACTTCTGGCAGACAGTTCCTAAGGTGGAGAGAAGAGTTTCTACTCTAGCTAAGCGTACCACTACCTCTGACGAGGACAGTTGTGCTTTTTAGATCCAATGGATAAAAAATGTTTATTCAACAGGGTTTTATCCTGCAGCCCCTTGCATACATTGCTTCTGTCACTGCTGCTGCGGCGTTCTGGGTTGAGTCTCTTGATGAGGCTTTACAGTTAAGCGACTCCATTGGATGAATATATTTGACAAGCTTATGCTAGCCAATTCCTTTGTTTTCTGATGCCTTGTTCATTTGACTAGACTAACGGCTAAGAATTCTGTTTTTTACTATACTGGCGCGCAGAGCGCTATGGCTTATATCATGGTCAGCTGTCGTGACTTTAATAAATAAGCTACTTAACTTCCCTTCAAGGGGCAGACCCTATTCGGGCCTGGTTTGAAGGAGATTATTGCTTATATCACTGGAGGAAAAGGTCATGCTCTTCCTCAGGATAGGTCTAAATCAAGGGCAAAAAAAAAAAAAAAAAAAAAGTCTAATTTTCGTACCTTTTAAAAACTTCAGGGCAGGTGTGGCATCCTCTTCCTCTAAGGCAAAACAAGAGGGAATTTTTGCTCAGTCCAAGGCGGTCTGGAGACAATCGGACCTGGAACAAAGATAAGCAGGCCAAGGAGCCTGCTGCTGCCTCTAAGGCAGCATGAAGGAACGGACCCCTATCCGGTAACGGATCCTATAGGGGGCAGACTTTCATTCTTTGCCCAGGCGTGGGCAAGAGATGCCCAGGATCCCTAGGCATTGGAATTTATATCCCAGAGATATCTTCTGGATTTCAAAGATTCCCCCCCAAAAAAAGGGGAGATTTCGCCTTTCACAATTATCTGCAAACCAGATAAAGAAGGAGGCATTCTTACATTGTGTACGAGATCCATCCAGTTCCAAGAGAGGAACAGGGACAGAGTTTTTACTCAAATCTGTTTGTGGTTCCCAAGGAGAGGGAACCTTCAGACCTATTTTGGATCTAAAGATCTTAAACAAATTCCTCAGAATTCCGTCATTTAAGATGGAAACTATTCGTACCATCTTAACTATGATCCAGGAGAGTCAATAGAGGACTACAATGGATTTGAAGGATGCTTATCCTCACATTGTGATGCATAAAGATCACCATCGTTTTTCAGGTTTGCCTTTCTAGACAGGCATTACCAGTTTGTAGCTCTTTCCTTTGGGATATCTACAGCCCCAAGAATCTTTATGGAGGTTCTGGGGTCGCTTTGGCGGTCCTTAGACCGCGGGGCATAGAAGTGGCCCCTTATTTAGACGACATCCTGATACAGGCGTCAAACATCCAAATTGCCCAGTCTCATACGGACGTAGTACTGGCATTTCTGAGATCACATGGGTGGAAAGTGAACAAGGAAAGAGTTCTCTATCCCCAATCTCAAGGGTTTCCCTCCTAGGGACTCTGATAGATTCTGTAGAAATGAAAATTTACCTGACGGAGTCCAGGTTGTCAAAGTTTCTAAATTTCTGCCGTGTTTTTTTCATCCCACCCGCGCCCTTCGGTGGCTCAGTACATGAATGAAATCGGCTTAATGGTAGCGGCAAGGGACATAGTACCGTTTGCACGTCTACATTTCAGACCGCTGCAACTATGCATGCTCAGTCAGAGGAACGGGGATTACACAGATTTGTCCCCCTGTTAAACCTGGACCAAGAGACCAGAGATTCTCTTCTCTGGTGACTATGTCGGGTCCATCTGTCCAAGGGTATGACCTTCCGCAGGTCAGATGGGACAATTGTTACAATAGATGCCAGCCTTTTAGGTTGGGATGCAGTCTGGAACTCCCTGAAGGCTCAGGGATAGTGGACTTAGGAGGAGACCCTCCTTCTAATAAATATTCTGGAACTGGGAGTGATATTCCATGCTCTTCAGACTTGGCCTCAGTTAGCAACTCTGAGGTACATCATACTCAGTCGGACAATATACACGACTGTGGCTTACATCAGCCATCAAGGGGGAACAGAAGTTCCCTAGCGATGTTAGAAGTCTTACAATAATTCACTGGACAGAGACTCACTCTTGTCTATCAGCTATCCATATCCCAGGTGTTGAGAACTGGGAAGTGGATTTTCTAAGTCGTCAGACTTTTCTTCCGGGGGAGTGGGATTTCCTCCGGAGGTCAAGACCAAGCAGGAGAGGGCTTTGGTGTTTTTGACAGCGCCTGCATAGCCACGCAGGACCTGGTATGCAGATCTGGTGGACATGTCATCCTTTCCATCATGGTCTCTGCTTCAGAGACAGGTCCCTCTACCTCAGGGTCCTTTCAACCATCTAAATAGAATCAATCTGAGATGGACTGCCTGGAGACTGAACGCTTGATGTTATCAAAGCATGGCTTCTCCGAGTCAGTCATTGATACCTTAATACAGACATGAAAGCCTGTCTCTAGGAAAATTGAACATAGATATGGTGTAAATATCTGATTGTTATGAATCCAAGGGTTACTCATGGAGTAAAGTCTGGATTCCCAGGATATTATCTTTTCTCCAAGATGTTTTTGAGAAAAGGGTTGTCAGCTAATTCCTTAAAAGGGGACAGATTTTTACTCTGTCTATTTTTTTGCACAAGCGTCTGGCAGGTATTCTAGACGTTCAGGCATTTGGTCAGGCTTTGGTTAGATCCAAGCCTGTGTTTAAAACTGTTGCTCCGCCATGGAGCTTAAACCTGATTCTTAAGGTTCTTCAAGAAGTTCCGTTTGAACCTTTTTTGTTCCATAGATATCAATCTTTATCTTGGAAAGTTCCTTTTGGGTAGCTAATTCCTCGACTCGTAGAGTCTCCAAGTTATCTGTGTTACAATGTGATTCTCCTTATCTGGTCCTTCGTACGGATAAGGTAGTCCTGCGTACCAACCTGGGTTTTTTCCTAAGGTGGTATCTAACAAGTACATCACTCAAGAGATAGTTGTTCCATGCTTGTATCCTAATCCTTCCTCAAAGAAGGAACGTCTATTACACAATATTGGACGTGGTTTGTGCTTTAAAGTTTTACTTACAAGCTACTACAGTTTTCATCAAACGTTCACCTTGTTTGTTGTCTATTCTGGACAGAGGAGAGGTCAAAAGACTTCAGCAGCCTCTCTGTCTTTTTGGTTAAAAAGCATAATTCATTTAGCTTATGAGACTGCTGGACAGCAGCCTCCTGAAGGGATTACAGCTCATTCTACTAGAGCTGTGGTTTTCACTTGGGCCTTTTTTAAATGTGGCTTCTGTTGAACAGATTTACAAGACGGAGTCTTGGTCTGCGCTTCATACTTTTCAAATTTAACAAATTTGATACCTTGCTTCTTCGGAGGCTATTTTTGGGAGAAAGGGTTTTTTACAGGCAGTGGTAACTTCCGTTTAAGTACCTGCCTTGTCCCTCCCATCATCCGTGTACTTTAGCTTTGGTATTGGTATTCCATAAGTAATGGATGATCCGTGGACTGGATACACTTAACAAGAGAAAACATAATTTATGCTTACCTGATAAATTTATTTCTCTTGTAGTGTATCCAGTCCACGGCCCGCCCTGTCACTTTAAGGCAGGTAATTTTTTCATTTGAACTACAGTCACCACTGCACCCTATGGTTTTTCCTTTCTCTGCATGTTTTCGGTCGAATGACTGAATATGGCAGTTAGGGGAGGAGCTATATAGCAGCTTTGCTGTGGGTGGACTCTTGCAGCTTCCTGTTGGGAAGGAGAATATATTCCATAAGTAATGGATGATCCGTGGACTGGATACACTACAAGAGAAATAAATTTATCAGGTAAGCATAAATTATGTTTTTCTATCTAAAGGGTCTATAAAAGACGTACTGTCTTCCAAAGGAATAGTAGTACATTAGCCAGAGTGGAAATGGCCCCATCAACCTTGGGAACTGTTTCCCCACAAACCAACATTAGCAGTAGCTAAAGGATATAACTTTTTAAACCTTGCAGAAAGAGTAAATGAATTACCTGACTTAGACCATTCCCTAGAAATCATGTTAGAGACAGCATCAGGAATAGAGAGATTAACAACAGTCTTAAAAACTGAATTGTAAATTATTGCAAGGCTTATCATCAGAAATTTAGGATCTTTAACCCCTAAAGTCATTAAAAGAGAATGAATATGTTTAACTTTAAACAAAAAAAGAGGAAATACCAGGTTCAACATTAGTTGAGGATTCCTCATCACCAGAGGAAACTTCACCATCTGAAGACATAACAGTATCCCTGGTTTCAGGGCACATAGAATTTGTAGACGGTTAAACCTGAACTTACCTTTTATGCTTGTTTGAAGGCAGGAAAGCAGCCAGGGACTCAGAAACTGTGGCCTTGATAACATTTTTTACAGTAGGCAAAACAATATCAGTATTCTCCTGTAATGAACAAACAGAAGGGGTGTTAATACCCAAAGAAACAGCATTAGGTTGGTCTGATTGCATCAATAATTCTAAACATGAGTCACATAAATGAGCTGGAGAAGGCACCTTAGCTTTTTTACAATAAGCACAACTAATAATGGTAGAAAGGTGTTTAGGGGACTCAGTTTCTTGGGTAGATTTAGGGATGAAATCAGGCTGTTCCATTTTTGCATATAGTAAAGCAATGCAATAAACACTATAACCTCCTTAAAAAGCTCTTTGCAAAACAAAGCAGGAGGTATTAACATAACATCGGAGGGGCAGATAATGCCCATCAGAAAGAAGTAACATACAGCTATAAGGAATTTAGTGCACCAAAAACCCAATGTGTGCATAGTCGATGATGAATGACTATAAACTGGTGTAAACCGGACTACATGTGAAATAGCTATAGAAAGACTAAAAGGACATTTACTAACCCAACAAGCGTTAACCCGATGTGCACAACCAGGATGCTTGTAAACCTAAAAGCCAACAAGATAAATTCAAACTAAGCGTGCCAAAAAAACAATGCAAGCTAAATAGCAAGGGAATAGTGTAAAGGATTCTGTCCTAGGGCCATATATATTAGCAAATATATATATAGAAACCTAAAAAAGTGCCCATAACATAGCTATAGAGTGTCTTAAATGTTTAATTAATGATACTTACCAATAGACACTTGTCCACTAGCAAACATGCAGCAGATAGCCAAATCAGTACTGAATCATAGCAGCAGAGTTTATGGAATAGAAGTATATTGATCCATAAAGGGAGACAAAGGACAAATCCCTGCGACCAACTTTGGAAGGCTTATTAAAAATTCACCATAAGACGAAAAAAGAATCACAAACCATACCCCACATACATCCCTCTGACAACCACTGTACTCTGAGGGGAAACTGGACCTTAATATAGACTGAAAACCCCTTCTCTCTGAAGAATCAAATGCGCATCTTCATTCTACAACCACCTCCAGCGGTAGTCAGTAAAGACGGAGATATGTGTGAGGTGGAAGGTTTTATAGGGCTCTTGTGGTTTGGGAATATTTGCCTCCTCCTAGCAGTAGAGAAGACTATGTCCCTTCTACAAGGTTCACTTGTCCTATTGTAAGGCTATATTTCAAAATTTAGAACTGTACCGCAGTACAAAGGTCACATATTATTTATCCAGTAAAACTAGAACCTTGATAGGTGCGCTAGTGTAAGTTCATTGGATAGAAAGAATCCGGCAGCACTCTTGATAGTTAGGTGTGATGAAATGAATCCTGTGGAAGCAAGGATAGAAAGAGGCGCCACATAGGATAATAACGTTTGGAAACAACACAGACGATAACAGATGAGCCCCCCTGAGGATGGCTACTCACATACACGGCGGCACAACCGGAGTGCCCCACTGAGCAATACGGGACCAATACAGTCGCCCGAAAGACTCAAGGCAAATACGTCCACACACCAGCCTCAGGTCACGTTTATAGAAGCACCAACAACCGCAGCGGAGATATCCTCAAGGAGTAGTAGTCATCCAAATATCAGTATCAAGGTGTTGTGAGGGCAACACACAGGATCCGACAAGGTAGATACAATAAGTTCATAAAATCATATATAACGATTAGTGAGTGATGAAAGAGCAAGTGATATTAAAATTGCAAACTTTATTGGCACACTATAGATACAGCAACGCGTTTCTCAGCAAAGAAAAATGCCATTTCATCAGA
Source organism: Bombina bombina (assembly GCF_027579735.1). NCBI lineage: Eukaryota > Metazoa > Chordata > Amphibia > Anura > Bombinatoridae > Bombina > Bombina bombina. The sequence continues at coordinate 166,420,114 of NC_069505.1, read as the reverse complement.
CTGTAAAAATGAATATGAACTACTTGCTCTATTTAAAAAACATGTTAGCCAATCATGGGGCCATATCAGTACACACCCCTCTTGCGTCATAATAGATAATGACTCGTAAAAAATCCTCACAGAGGGAGTGACTTGAAGGATATAAAGTGTGTAATGAGACGCTAGCCATGACAGGATAGCATAGTGAATAAAACATACTGAATATACATGATAAAAGAATACTAAATTATACATAAGAGACTATACAAACCGATACAAAATATATACACATATTATAAACTGATAGATTGCATAGATATCAGTTCATAGAACATATATATATATATATATATATATATATATATAGTTCCAGGATGAGCACTCTCACTTCAAATTTCATCAGCCAGGGTGCTAGTAGGTAGTAGATAATGGTAACAAAAACTTGCACTCACTGGACTTTTTCAAACACCAAAAAAAAATTTTTAATGTAACGTTTCGGAGACAAAGTATCCCCTTCCTCAGACCTGAGGAGCGTCTGAGGAAGGGGATACTTTGTCTCCGAAACGTTACATTAAAAAAATTTTTTTGTTGTTTGAAAAAGTCCAGTGAGTGCAAGTTTTTGTTACCATTATATATATATATATATATATATATATATCATATCACTCAGTTAAAAACAAAAGACAGACCCGTCATAAATACCCCAATAGAGACCAAAAATCAAAACCGGCAAAGGAGTATGTAACCTATATAATAATATAGGTAATCACCATATCTGTTGTACTCAATAAGAATACATGGGTAGGTGATACAAATGCATTAGAACCTATCAGATCATAAAAGAATAGTAAACTCTTTGTTAAATTTATCTAAAGGGTGGGCAGGCCATCACAGAAGATCCTTTATAAATCTCGATAACATCTTGCTACATAACTAACTCTGATTCAAACTTCTAGTGGCATTACTAAACTATAGGCATCCTCTAATGACACAAAACATTACATACGTGCTCAATGTGGGACTATTGTGTATTGTTGCTACAGATGTATTGGTGCAGGGATATGTATATGGATTAATCTTAGCGACAGTCGGTAGGCAGTGATACAACCTAGGGGAGAAGTCTAGCCCTAGGTTTAGATACATATTAGGACCTAAGAATAGAACATGAAAGACAAAGGAGGACCATAACAGACTGTAAGCCAATATAAATCCACCAATAATTCAGGCAGATATTGATACCTAGGGATAGATCATTATAGACAGAGGAAGACCATATCGGACTGTAAGCTAATAGAAATCTACTAGTAAAAATCTACTAATTAAGGCAGATAGAGTGATATATTTATTAAAAATGTACCTAGTAGATGATCAGACAACATATGAAATATGTACAGATGTGTGAGAGAGAGGGACACCTGGATCCAGATGTGCTAGATGAGGTAATTATTGGAATGCAGCCAGGTCGATATTGAGATTGAGACTATCTGGGTGCATACTCTTAAGCACATGGATCCAGTAGGTCTCTCTCTGTCTCAATCTATAGAACCGATTGTAAAGATGAGAATTTGGGATGATTTCTATGGGAGTAATAGAGAAACAATTAGTGTCACCATTATGTATTAAATTACAGTGTCTGGGGACACTATGGCTCCTATAATTATTTTTCATGTTGCATTGGTGCTCTGACCATCTAATACTAAATCTTCTACAGGTGCAACCAAAGTATTGGACCCCACATGTACAAGATAGAAGATAAACTACATACTGGGAGGCACATGATACATGACCAATTATGGAATATTTACGTCCAGTCACATTGGATTTAAAGATCTTATTATTATGTACAATATGATTACATAATTTGCATCTGCTGACTTTACATTTAAAAGAGCCATGGGGTAGTGATCTTATCATAGTACCTATAGGGACATTTATCTTTTGGTGTTTGACAATTTTGCTAGGAGCTAAAATAGTTTTAAGATTAGGGGCTTTTTTGGCCTATCAGGTTACCCAAAATGGGGTCTTTGGTAAGGATACTCCAGTGTTTAGTAATGTACCGCCGTGTATGTGTTGTTTCCAAACGTTATTATCCTATGTTGCGCCTCTTTCTATCCTTGCTTCCACAGGATTCATTTCATCACATATTTATTACTTATTAGATGAAACTTCACATTATGCAAAGACTAAAGTTTGTTGTTAAAATATACATTGGTGTAAGGGAAGATCATGTCTTTGTTCCTGTTAGGTTGATATATATACACAGAGAGAAGCACTCAACCAGGCATAAACAGCTCAGTAGCTTGTTCTTTAGGAGGTTACCACCTGGGAAAAGCCTCTTTTAGCAAGGCATATATTTCTATTCTGATCGTGGGAAAAGTCTCTGTAATGGTAGGGGAAAGCAAACATGAACTCCTTACTTTATGTGCCTATGGCTGCACCTCATTGATGAGACCAACAGAAGGCTGAAACAATTGTCTGGGGTTGCCATGTTCCTCATTTGGAGGAGGACTGTCTGGTTTTTAGAGCTGGTCCGGACCTTTTAGGTGGAACCAGACTGATATACTTCAGGAAAACTCTCCTCTGTGAAAAAAAAGAAATAGGACAGATCTGTATTATTTTTAATATGGATACCCAGAGCTTATTCTTACATATGTAGCATTTACACTTTGCATACAACTAGCGGGGGCACTTCTTATTGTAGGGTTATACAATTTTAGCAAAACAGTTATCCTATATAATAAAAGGCCAAGTGTGTTTGTCCGAAGCTGTCATGCTTAATATGGATACCCAGAGCTTATTCTTACATATGTAGCATTTACACTTTGCATACAACTAGTGGGGGCACTTCTTATTGTAGGGTTATACAATTTTAGCAAAACAGTTATCCTATATAATAAAAGGCCAAGCTGTCATGCGCAGTAGAGACTGCGCGCGAGGACAAACACACCTGGCCTTCCAACTGACCTGGCATCGTGTGGTGGAGTGGGCGTGACCAGGCGGGTGTGACGTGGGCGTAGCCGGCGTGACATGGACGGGGCCGGGCATGATGTGGGCGGGGCCAGACGGGCCAGATGCCGGGGCGTCTGCAGAGAGACAGAGAGATCTAAAGAGGGGGGATAGAGAGAGCAGAAGAGGGTGGATAGAGAGAGCAGAAGAGGGGGGATAGAGAGAAGGAGAGAGAGAGACAGCAAAAGAGAAAGGGGGAGAGAGACAGCAAAAGAGATGGGGGAGAGAGACAGCAAAAGAGATGGGGGAGAGAGACAGCAAAAGAGAGGGGGGAGAGAGACAGCAAAAGAGAGGGGGAAGAGAGACAGCAAAAGAGAGGAGGGAGAAAGACAGCAAAAGAGAGGGGGGAGAGAGACAGCAAAAGAGAGGGGGGAGAGAGACAGCAAAAGAGAGGGGGATAGAGACAGCAAAAGAGGGGGAGAGAGACAGAAAAAGAGAGGGGCGAGAGAGACAGCAAAAGAGAGGGGGAGAGAGCACAAAAGAGAGGGGGAGAGTGCACAAAAGAGGGGGGAGAGAGACAGCAAAAGAGAGAGGGGAGGGTGCACAAAAGAGAGGGGGGAGAGCGCAAAAGAGCGGGGGGAGAGAGCGCAAAAGAGAGGGGGAGAGAGAGCAAAAGAGAGGGAGAGAGAAAACAAGAGGAGAGAGAGAGCAAACGAGAGGAGAGAGAGCAAACAAGAGGGGGAAGAGAGAGAGCAAAAGAGGGGGAGAGAGAGAGCAAAAGAGAGGGAGAGAGACAGCAAAAGAGGGAGAGAGAGCAAAAGAGAGGGGGGAGAAAGAGCAAAAGAGAGAGGGAGAGAGCGCAAAAGAGAGGGGGAGAGAGCACATAAGAGAGGGGGGAGAGAGCACAAAAGAGAGGGGGGGGAGAGAGCACAAAAGAGAGGGGGAGAGACTGCAAAAGAGAGGGGGAGAGAGAGCGCAAAAGAGAGGGGGAGAAAGAGCAAAAGAGAGGGAGAGAGCAAATGAGAGGAGAGAGAGCAAACAAGAGGTGGAAGAGAGAGAGCAAAAGAGGGGGAGAGAGAGACAGCAAAAGAGGGGGAGAGAGAGAGAGCAAAATAGAGGGATAGACACAGCAAAAGAGGGAGAGAGAGCAAAAGAGAGGGGGGGAGAGAGAGCAAAAGAGAGGGGGAAGAGAGAGCAAAAGAGAGGGGGGGAGAGAGAGAGCAAAAGAGAGGGGGGAGAGAGAGAGTAAAAGAGAGGGGGGAGAGAGAGAGTAAAAGAGAGGGGAGAGAGAGAGCAAAAGAGAGGGGAGAAAGAGAGAACAAACGAGAGGAGAGAGAGCAAACAAGAGGGGGAAGAGAGAGAGCAAAAGAGGGGGAGAGAGAGACAGCAAAAGAGGGGGAGAGAGAGAGCAAAAGAGAGGGAGAGACACAGCAAAAGAGGGGGGGAGAGAGAGAGCAAAAGAGAGGGAGAGACACAGCAAAAGAGGGAGAGAGAGCAAAAGAGAGGGGGGAGAGAGAGAGAGCAAAAGAGAGGGGGGAGAGAGAGAGAGCAAAAGAGAGGGGGGAGAGAGAGAGCAAAAGAGAGGGGGGAGAGAGAGAGTAAAAGAGAGGGGGGAGAGAGAGAGTAAAAGAGAGGGGAGAAAGAGAGAGCAAAAGAGAGGGGGGATAGAGAGAGAGCCAAGGGGTGGGACCGATGTACTGCAAAAAATGGCCCGTGTACAAGGGCTTTAGGACTAGTAATAAAATAAAACACTATTCATGAGCTACCTTGGTCAAGATGCATTAAAGGTCACAATGGTCAACATACATTAAAGGTTTGTGAGACTCTTCTCATCTTTTAAGCCAGCCATGTTGGATACATCCCCCTGAAACTGCAGATTAGAATAAATTTAGCAGAATACTATAACAGCAGAGACATTTGCCAAACAAGGGTTAGACTTAGGGTTAGGGGTTAATAACTTTAGTATAGTGGCGGGGGGGCAGAAGATTAGAGGTTAATAAATGTAGGTAGGTGGCGGCGACATTGGGGGCAACAGATTAGGGGTTAATAAGTGTAGGTGGGTGGCGGCGACATTGGGGGCGGCAGATTAGGGGTTAATAAGTATAATGTAGGTAGCGGTGATGTCGGGGGGTGGCAGATTAGGGGTTAATAAGTATAATGTAGGTGGCGGCGATGTCGGGGGCGGCAGATTAGGGGTTAATAAGTGTAATGTAGGTATAGGCGATGTCGGGGGCGGCAGATTAGGGGTTTTAGACTCTGGGTTTATGTTAGGGTGTTAGGTGTAAACATAAATTTTCCTTCCCCATAGGAATCAATGGGGCTGCGTTACGGAGCTTTACGCTGCTTTATTGCAGGTGTTAGGCTTTTTTTCAGCCGGCTCTCCCCATTGACGTCTATGGGGAAATCGTGCACGAGCATGTAAAACCAGCTCATCGCAGCGCTGGTATTGGAGTGCGGTATGGAGCTCAATTTTGCTTTACGCTGCAATATTGCATGCTAACGCCGGTTTTTGAAAAACTGTTATAGCAGCGCTAGAGGGAGGTGAGCGGTGTCAATAACTTGCAAGTTAGTACCGAGCAGCTCTTACCGCAAAACTCGTAATCTAGCCATTTGTTTTTTGCTTTATCTCATTAGTTAACTGTTTTTTAGAATTTTTTTATTTTATTTACTAAGCCTTTACAAAGGAGGTCAGATTAATTATATATGTGTATATTTAAATGTATTCTGCCACCTTCAGATTTAGTCTAATCAATGAATATTTCAACAGGTACAAGAGAAAGGTTATTACATTCCAACAGATTCACCATCAACAGTTTGAATATGTGGATGGACAGATCATTAGTTGTACGTTCCCTGACCTAGTTGTAGGGGTGGCTGGGGCCGAGGTTCATGCAGGAGTCAATGTGATATTAGTGGATAGAAATCCTGATGATATACATCAACGATGGAAGTACCAAGAAGAAACCAGGTATCAGAGATTTGGATACGTTTGGGTTAATTGTTGATTATACAGAATTGATAGGAGTAGTTCATCATTTTTTTCTACAACACTTTTGTTATAGATTCCAATCTGTCAGTCATTTTTACTACTTGCCATTTAAACCAACATTTGAATCCATTGTCTTCTCAATGAATTGCTGTTAAAGGGATACTAAATCCAAATTTTTCTTTCATGGTTCAGACAGAGCAATTTTAAGCAACTTTCTAATTTACTCCTATTATCAATTTTTCTTTTTCTCTTGCTATCTTTATTTAAAAAGCAGGAATGTAAAGCTTAGGAGCCGGCCCATTTTAGGTTTAGCACTCTGGATAGCGCTTGCTTATTGTTGACTACATTTCGCCACCAATAAGCGTGCCTAACTCAGGTTCTGAACCAAAAATGGGCCGGCTTCTAAGCTTTACATTCCTGCTTTTTAAATAAAGATAGCAAGAGAACAAAGAAAAATTGATAATAGGAGTACATTAGAAAGTTTAAAATTGCATGCTTTATCTGAATAATGAAAGAAAAAAGTTGGGTTTTAGTATCCCTTTAATAATGCCTTTGATACACATTATTGATAAGAATAGCAACATCAGCATTTCCTGTTTCTACAATGAAAAAATGCATGAACATAGCCAGATTTATATTTGTGTGCTCTCAAAATAAAGAGAAACAGACCTCAATAATAAACCAAATGCAAAGTAACTCAACATTACAAATTGATAAAGTGTTTCATAATATATGAGACCAATTTCACTGCCTTGTTTTCATCTGTTATTAGATTTATATAGCGGTAGATGGATACATTATGTGCATAACAGGCTGTGACGTTTAACCCATTACCTAGTAAAATCAAACATAACAATAAAATGTGATAAAACAAACATAAAGGTTAATATTTTTTGTTTGCAATTAAATAAACATATATAGTTTACAAATATTTATTCTGATTTCTTTTTTTACTTGAAAAAAAACAGGATGTAAAAGTGTTCAGATTAAAACAGTTCATGCTCTAAATTTGTATATAACTTCACTGGAGTGAGCACGTTATCTATTTGGCACACATGAACTAGCACTGTCTAGCTGTAAAAAACCCTGTCAAAATGCATTGAGATAAGAGGCAGCCTTCAAGGGCTTAGAAATTAGCATATGAGCCTACCTAGCTTTAGCTTTCAACAAAGAATACCAAGAAAACAAAGCAAATTTGATAAAATTAAATTGCAAAGTTGTTTAAAATTGCATGCCCTATCTGAATCATAAAACTTTAATTTTGACTATACTGTCCCTTTAAAGTGCTGAAAATAAGGCTTGAGAAGATTGTTATGGCTATTTTTCTTCTGCTAGGCTAATGGACAAAAACATAATGTCATTCACTAGTTTTTTTTATAAGGTTTATTTCTGTATATGTGCTCAAAACAAGTTGTTTAGTAGATTAATTCATTTTTTAATTTTTTTTTAATTGTTGTCTTGAAGTTTTAATTAATTTGCGTTATGTTTTTCCTCAAAGTATTAATTTTTCCATTGAAAGCTTTTTGGGATATCACTATACAAGATAAATGTGTCACATTATGCAGAGGATGTAAATGCTGATACTGAGCAGGAGAATAGACCAGTTCTTGTCTGAAAGCCAAATGAATTAATCATCTGAAAACCCGCTGGAACCCAGAGTCTCTTTACCAAATAGTATGATATCAATAGCTGCATGCTTCACTAGAAGAAAGAGTGCTTTATGGGTATTTACATCATTTTTGTGTTCACAAATTGTATCCATTCATAGCAGATAAAGGTGAATAAGTGCCTAGTTACAAAATGATGTCTGCTTGAGTAAGTTAGTGAGATTGGAGAACTCTCTAGATAAGGACCAGGTTTTATATTCATTTCCTGTTCTGTGAATTTGTATTTATAGAAAGCAACAGACTACAGTCAAGTGTGTATGTTCTCCCCAAATTTGATAAAATGTTTTCACCTCATACATATTGATATAGCCCCAAATGCATAGTTTTTTAAATTACAGAAGGGAATGCTTTACAGCCAAATGTGTGAACTGGTTCAGTATAGATGTTAATCCCCATAAACGGGCATATTTGTTGGGATGGAAACTTCTGATTCTTTTTTTTTCAGTAACAGGGATTTAGCCATAACAAACATTTGCAGAGCTGTCACACTATGAGACAATGTGACACACTATACAAGAGCTTAAAGCGAGGTAAAGAGACAAACTCTTAGAAAGAATACACATATAGCACTCAGGGGTCAGACAGGTATATTAAGCTGTAGAGCTAACGGTGACTACAACTTGTATAACACGCATTACATGGAAAATGCGAGAACAAACACTAAAATTAAAATATAACTTTTATTGGGTCTACTAATAAAAATAGGAAAAGTGAACTTAAAATCACACTTAGGTACCTTACGTTGGATAGGTAAGGGTTAAAGGAGAGAGACACCATAGATTGTTTCTTGTATATAGAGTTGACTCAGTGATTCGCAGCGTGGGTTAAAGCGGCTGGTTATATATATATTGGCCTAAAGAACCTCTTGATAAATAGCTATTCAGCTATAACTTACAAAAGTATGAATACGTCAACCGTAATGTAATAGAAACTTATGTATTACTTAGGATGTAATATATTATAATATGTTATAGAAAGTCACTGGATATATCGTCGGTAATAGTCTAATGAAGGTTCCCATTACGTAGCACTAGTATATAATATGGTTATTGAGTAACATACATAAGAGCTTAGAAAGTTCTATTAAGAGTACAGAACAAGTAGAGCTCCTGTGAATTACTAGTGCAGCGTTAGTGCGTGGGAATTATACTTGGTACATTTGTTGGTAAGAGGCAATATCAGTTCAGATATATCCTAGTATCCTAGCTTTCTTTGGTGATTATACGTAGCGCTTCATGCAAGACCTGTAATAGCTTAGCTCAAGTGGTTCAGTAAATATGATGTGTGTCAATCATGCCGCATAAAAAATATCTGTATAGACATTGTATTACTTGGCGAATCACACATTTATTAATAACAGGCAATATCGGTTCAGATGTGTCCTAGTAATTTGGCTTGCTTAGGTAATTATACGTAACACTTCATGCAAGACCTGAAAAAACTTGACTCAAGGGGTTCCGTAAATACATGTAATGTGAATCAGTCACGCCACAGAATTAATATCTGCCGTTATCACTAAGTCATTGTATAAACATTATATTGCTCGGTGAATCACACATTTGCTAATAGCAGGCAATATCGGTTCAGATGTATTCTAGTAATTTAGATTACTTGGGTGATTATACATAACGCTTCATGCAAGACCTGTGAAAACTTGAGATCAAGTGGTTAAGTAAATACATGATATGTATCAATCATGCCACAGAATCAATATATGCCGTTAACACTAAGTCACTACAAAAGTATTTGCTCTGAGAATCACTTCAGCATATGCATCAGTAATTAAACTACAGTAAATGTAAGGTAGCCTAAGGCTGTCTAAAAACACAGGAGCTCCTATGACTCCTCACCAGTACCCTAGTGTCCCTAAGATGCTTCGCTGTAAGTCAGCTTTTTCAAAGGGTGACCACGCCGATAGGATGCCTGCTTTTTATAGCGTATTGGGTCACACCCCCAATGTACGCGTCATCACTTGACAGCCAATCCAATTCGTATACTATTCAGAGCATTATAATACTCGCTAAGCAATTTGTGCAACGAATAATAATTAATAACAGCAGAATTTCTTGGTAATGGAGTTATTTTGTAGGTATGTACATTGATTAGTTGTCATGGGAATTGCTTGCCAGATATCATATTGGAATTATTATAGCATGCGGTCACTTGGTAGTATGATAAAGAAAATGAAACAAAAAAGAGAGAGAAGAAGACACACATGAGTTACCCACTGATTCATTGACAAAAGCTGTAGGTCATTGTTAGTATATATATATATATATAGTGTGTGGGTAATTTGAGTTCATAACAGTCATCCATAGAAATAAGATTGAAGTGTAAAGATAAGAACCTAAATTTATGTAAACAGGCAGGTAACATTTGACGTGTAAAGGGTTGTGTCATTATGACGTAAATCTAGTGATAACTGGTGTTTGAATAAGTGTATATAAAGAGAAAGTCAATAGCTTGTGAGAAGTGAATATAAAATTATACAACGCTTTTAAGGGAATTTGACTCATACAGAATCATTGAGTTTAATCATAAGTGCATGAATCTGGGTAATTGTACCAAGAATGTGTTAACCTAGTTAGTGCTCCAATATTAAGAAGTGAATACGTGAAGATGAGGAAATACTGTGTTAATTAAATAACCTCAATCAAGGTCTTATACAAAATTTGGTTGCAGCGGATTAGTGGGCACTGCAATGTGTTTCAGTGTGTCTCCTGTTTTTAGCTATATCTAGTATAACAATAAGGCTTAGTTATCCCTTTGGCACGGATTCTCATTGATCTCTTGTTTGCTGCATAGGGGTCCATTTATCATTGTGCAGATGGACATGATCCGCTATAGTGAACCATGTCCGCCACACATCGATAAATGCTGACAGCATATGCTGTCTGCATTTATCATTGCACCAGCAGTTCTTGTGAACTGCTGGTGCAATGCCGCCCCCTGCAGATTCGCGGCCAATTGGCTGCCAGCAGGGGGTGTCAATCAACCCGATCGTATTGGATGGGGTTGATTTTCAGCGGTCTGTCTGCCATCTCAGAGCAGACGGACAGGTTATGGAGCATCGGTCTTTAGACCGCTGCTTCATAACTTGTGTTTCTGGTGAGCCTGAAGGCTCACCAGAAACACAGGGCATCAAGCTCCATTTGGAGCTTGATAAATAGACCCCATAGTATCAATATTTTACTACTGTTGGTACTTACAGACAATACTTGTAATTTTAAACTAGTATCTATTTTCCCAAATAGATGATTCATATTTTTGATGTCATTAAATGTTTAATGCTGGTATTTTCCGAGAATTCTCATACTGTTACACTAATATATGTTGCTGGTATTTGCTCTGATAGGAGGCAGCTAGATTGTCATTATTACAGTTTAAATTAGAGAAATTGAGTAAAGTTGTTCTGTTCATTTAGTCCAAAAGGTTGAACTGTATTTAATAAAAAAAAAATCCATCTGCTTTCTGCCTGTAGCAGAGTCTTTTCTAAATTTCCACCTCTTATGCCCATTTTTACTTTCTGGATGCCATAGCACTTTAACTCTGATTGTTTAGAGTTGTGTTTATTGTAAAAATGGCGAGCTACAGACTCAAGTTGTTTTCCTGCTTTGAGATCTTTGGCAGCATTTTTAATATTTCTCAGATGCTCCTGTAGTCGTCTTTTTATTTTTCTGGTCGTCATGCCAACATAGGTTCTTCACATTTGCATTGTAAGGCATAGACAACTCCCTCTGTATGGCAATTCATGTATGTATTGATTTTGTGATTTTTATTAAAGTGATCACTTTGTGTATTTTAAGCATGAAGCTACAGGTACTGCAAGTTCCGCATTTGAATGAGCCATGTTAAGAAGCTCCCATTGTTTTGGGGCCCTCTAAGTGGCTTGGACTTACAGGTTGCGTGTTCTCCTGAATCCTGAATGTACTTTATCCCCCACGATTTGTGATAGGATGGGATCAGATCTGAGGATATACCAGCTGTTCTGTAAGATGTTTAGAATTTGTTTACTACTTGGGTTATAGGTTGAAATAAACCTAATCTGTTCTTGTCTAGGTTTATTCTTTTTCTTTAACAGATTGTGTATTTTAGTACATTTGGCTCTTTATTCTGCTTTTTTAATCAACCTTCGGCTATATCCTCTCAGTAACAGTCTTTCAGTGAGTTATTTTGCTCTTAGTAATTTTGCTCTGATGAGCAGTTACGTCTCATGAGTAAGAACTTACCTATGGGTAATTTTTCTCAAGTGTTCTGTATTGGTATCTGAGAATGCAAATTTGTGCTCCCACCAGCCTAGAAATAAATTGGCATAGGTGGAAGCACATGCTGGGCCTATGGCAGTACCTCTAGTTTGTAGGTAAGAGCAGTTATTAAATGTAATGAAGTTGTGTTTGAGGACGAAACTCAGTAGTTGTACTATGAAGTCATCATGTGAGGGGCCTTCTTCTCAACCCATTGATAGAAACCATTTAACTGCTTGTATTCCTAAATCATGTTTTATACACGTGTATAGAGATTCTACATCTGCCGTTACTAACCATGTACAGGGAGTGCAGAATTATTAGGCAAGTTGTATTTTTGAGGATTAATTTTATTATTGAACAACAACCATGTTCTCAATGAACCCAAAAAACTCATTAATATCAAAGCTGAATAATTTTGGAAGTAGTTTTTAGTTTGTTTTTAGTTATAGCTATTTTAGGGGGATATCTGTGTGTGCAGGTGACTATTACTGTGCATAATTATTAGGCAACTTAACAAAAAACAAATATATACCCATTTCAATTATTTATTTTTACCAGTGAAACCAATATAACATCTCAACATTCACAAATATACATTTCTGACATTCAAAAACAAAACAAAAACAAATCAGTGACCAATATAGCCACCTTTCTTTGCAAGGACACTCAAAAGCCTGCCATCCATGGATTCTGTCAGTGTTTTGATCTGTTCACCATCAACATTGCGTGCAGCAGCAACCACAGCCTCCCAGACACTGTTCAGAGAGGTGTACTGTTTTCCCTCCTTGTAAATCTCACATTTGATGATGGACCACAGGTTCTCAATGGGGTTCAGATCAGGTGAACAAGGAGGCCATGTCATTAGATTTCCTTCTTTTATACCCTTTCTTGCCAGCCACGCTGTGGAGTACTTGGACGCGTGTGATGGAGCATTGTCCTGCATGAAAATCATGTTTTTCTTGAAGGATGCAGACTTCTTCCTGTACCACTGCTTGAAGAAGGTGTCTTCCAGAAACTGGCAGTAGGACTGGGAGTTGAGCTTGACTCCATCCTCAACCCGAAAAGGCCCCACAAGCTCATCTTTGATGATACCAGCCCAAACCAGTACTCCACCTCCACCTTGCTGGCGTCTGAGTCGGACTGGAGCTCTCTGCCCTTTACCAATCCAGCCATGGGCCCATCCATCTGGCCCATCAAGACTCACTCTCATTTCATCAGTCCATAAAACCTTAGAAAAATCAGTCTTGAGATATTTCTTGGCCCAGTCTTGACGTTTCAGCTTGTGTGTCTTGTTCAGTGGTGGTCGTCTTTCAGCCTTTCTTACCTTAGCCATGTCTCTGAGTATTGCACACCTTGTGCTTTTGGGCACTCCAGTGATGTTGCAGCTCTGAAGGAAAGGAAGTTGCCTAATAATTATGCACACCTGATATAGGGTGTTGATGTCATTAGACCACACCCCTTCTCATTACAGAGATGCACATCACCTAATATGCTTAATTGGTAGCAGGCTTTCGAGCCTATACAGCTTGGAGTAAGACAACATGCATAAAGAGGATGATGTGGTCAAAATACTCATTTGCCTAATAATTCTGCACACAGTGTAGTTGGCATAAGATGAACATTCTCTAATTGAACTAAGACATCTGTGGTGTCTTGCACATATGAGGATATCTGTGGAAGGTAGTCTCTGAGTCTAAAATCTACATACTGGCTTGCCTTCTCTGTAAGGCTATTAATGCCTGAGACAATTGGACGTCCAGGAGGGTGGTTTATGTTCTTTTGAATTTTCAGAATTAAGTAGAAAGTAGCTACTGTTGGATTAGTTACTTTCAAGAATTGGTATTCCTTAGCTGTGATTATGTTGTCCTATTTGGCCGTGTTGATAATTCATATATTTCTGTAGGTATTCTTGTGATTAATTGAATCCAAGTTTTTGATAACAGGAAATATCTTTTAGTTGTTTGTTTCTTTTCGGTACATGTTCATAGGCCATACAACTATGTTATTACCACCTTTGTCCTAATTTCTTATTATGACGTGTTTCCATGTTTTCATATCTTTTAGTGCCATTTGTTCTTTTTTTGATAGATTTTGTTGTGTATTTGATAATTGAAGTATTTGGTCACATACTACTTCATTAATCACTTGTAATTGTGAACATTGGTTTAGTTTTGGCATGAATGTAGACTTATTTTTAATTTTGTCCCTCCACGATCTCTTTGTGAGGTTCATTTAGCTGGTCCTCAGATTGTTCATTTTCTTGTAACAGATCCTCTAAAATGTCTAAGGTATCTCTCTCTTACTGTTGATACCTCACTGGAGGTATTTAGTTTTGATTGGTGCGTGTAGAATCTCTTTAGTGCTATTTTTCTAACAAAAACGTGTACATCTTTAATGGTTTCAAATTTGTCAAGGGTTGGAGTGGGACAGAAGGACATACCTTTGGTTAGTTATCCATAGGCATTGCAGTGCCCACTAATCCGCTAAACCAAAAATTTAGGTAATTTAATCAATACAGTATTTCCTCATCCTCACGTATTTATTTCTTAATATTGGAGCACTAACTAGGTTAACACATTCTAGGTACAATTACCCAGAGTCATGCACTTATGATTAAACTCAATGATTTTGTATGAGTCAAATTCCCTTAAAAGCGTTGTATAATTTTATATTCACTTATCAAAAACTATTGACTTTCTCTTTATATACACTTATCCAAACACCAGTTATCACTAGATTTAGGTCATAATGGCACAACTCTTTACACGTCAAATGTTACCTGCCTGTTTACATAAATTTAGGTTCTTATCTTTACACTTCAATCAATCTTATTTCTATGGATGACTGTTATGAACTCAAATTACCCACACACTATATATATATATATATATACTAACAATGACCTACAGCTTTTGTCAATGAATCAGTGGGTAACTCATGTGTGTCTTCTCTCTTTTTTGTTTCATTTTCTTTATCATACTACCAAGTGACCGCATGCGATAACAATCCCAAGATGAAATCTGGCAAGCAATTCCCATAATCATTAATCAATTTACATACCTACAAAATAACTCCATTACCATGAAATTCTGCTGTTATTAATTATTATTCGTTGCATGAACTGCTTAGTGAGTATTATAATGCTCTGAATAGACAAAATTGTCAGGATACGAATTGGATTCGCTGTCAAGTGATGACGCGTACATTGGGGTGTGACCCAATACGCTATAAAAAGCCTAAATCCCAGCGGTTCGTTCACCCTTTGAAAAAGACGACTTACGGCAAAACATGTTAGGTGCGCTAGGGTACTGGTGAGGAGTCATAGAAGCTACTGTGTTTTTAGACAGCCTTAGGCTACCTTATGTTTACTGTAGTTTAATTACTGATGCATATAATGGAGTGCTTCCCCCGAGCAAATACTTATATAGTGACTCAGTGTTAACGGCATATATTGATTCTGTGGCATGATTGATACATATCATGTATTTACTTAACCACTTGATCTCAAGTTTTCACAGGTCTTGCATGAAGCGTTATGTATAATCACCCAAGTAATCTAAATTACAAGAATACATCTGAACCGATATTGCCTGCTATTAGCAAATGTGTGATTCAACGAGCAATATAATGTTTATACAGTGACTTAGTGTTAACGGCAGATTCTTTGGCTTGACTGATACACATTACATGTATTTACGGAACCCCTTGAGCCAAGTTTTTTCAGGTCTTGCATGAAACATTACGTATAATTACCTAAGCAAGCCAAATTACCAGGACACATCTGAACCGATATTGCCTGTTATTAAAAAATGTGTGATTAGCCAAGTAATAAAATGTCTATACAGATATTTTTTATGTGGCATGATTGAAACACATCATATGTATTTACTGAACCACTTGAGCTAAGCTATTACAGGTCTTTCATGAAGCGCTACGTATAATCACCAAAGAAAGCTAGGATATTAGGATAAATCTGAACTGATATTGCCTGTTACGAACAAATGTACCAAGTATAATTCCAACGCACTAACGCTGCACTAGTAATTTACAGGAGCTAGTGAAGTTAGATCAACCCTTACCACGGCTCTACTTGTTTTGTACTCTACATAGAACTTTCTAAGCTCTTATGTATTTTACTCAATAACCATTATACTATATACTAGTGCTACATAATAGGAACCTTCATTAGACTATTACCGACGATATATCCAGTGACTTTCTATAACATATTATAATATATTACATCCGGTTACATTACGGATGACGTATTCATACTTTTGTAATTTATAGCTGAATAGCTATTTATCAAGATGTTCTTTAGGCCAATATATATAACCAGCCACTTTAACCCACGCTGCGAATCACTGAGTCAACTCTATATACAAGAAATAATCTATGGTGACTCTCTCCTTTAACTCTTACGTATCAAACGTAAGGTACCTAAGTGTGATTAAGTTCACTTTTCCTATTTTTATTAGTAACCCCAATAAAAGATATATTTTAATTTTAGTTTTTGTTCTCCTATTTTCCATGTAATGCGTGTTATACAAGTTGTATTCACAATTAGCTATACAGCTTAATGTACCTGTTTGACCCCTGAGTGCTATATGTGTATTCTTTCTAAGAGTTGGTTTTAAATCTCTTTAAACTCTTGAGTGCTAACGAAGGCTATGAGCCGTCACAAATTGTCTCACTCAGGTGCTAACGACGGCTCAGAGCCGTCGCTAGCACTCTCCTACCTTGAGGGAGATCTGGAGGCTTCCACCCGCTCCTACCCCGGCAATCGGGCCTGTATGGGGCTTCACGTTTTGCGCGATGATGTCACAGCACAACTTTATTTAAAATGGGCATTGTAAGGTATAGGGAAAGGGGGCATGCTGCTTAGAAGCCTGTATCTCAGGCATCTAAGCAGCTACAGACCCCCAAGACCCACCGTTGAAAAGGTAATCGCCTAACCTTTCCAACAGTATAAGTCTTGCAGATCTTTTTTTAAGGAAATCACAATAGATTTCATTAGTTCTCTTAATATTTGCATATTTTTAAACAACTTGATGATTCTTTTATCGTTGCCCTTCCCCTCCACTAGATCCTATTTAGCTATTGGAATATGAACAAAAGAAACATATAATTAAATCCCAACATTACCCAGTCAATTTCCTTAGTTTTACTTCTATGGTTATTGAACAATTAGCCAATTAGATGCTAATAGATAATATTAGTTTACACCCCCAAGTAATTGGTTCTTGTTGGCTATATAAAGATCCAGAGTAGGAGAGGGCATTATTTCTGATGAAGCGCATGTACGCATGCATGAGGCGCGTCAGGTAAAGGGCTCATCTTGTAGTACTTGAAGGCCTGTATCCAATAAACCGATGGATATACTTTGGGACTCAGTGTTTTTCTTTCCTCTCCGTATATACAGCTTAATGTACCTGTCTGAGCCATGAGTGCTATATTTGTATTCTTTCTAAGAGTTGGTTTTACCTCTCTTTAAGCTCTTGTATAATTTAGATTTCAATACACAGCACCAATACCCCCTTATATATTATCTGTACACAGATTTCTAAGATCCGGGACTTGGGGTTTATACAATATAATACGGTAGTGCCATTGATATTGTCTACTCCCAATGTGACACACTACTTGATCTTTGTTCTCCAGATCACACTGTGGATCAAATCATACTATAAAATGAAAGATCAGATTGTGCAAATCTCTCCATTTGTGACCACCCAAGCTCAGAAATCTGCAATAAATTTGCATTTCCCATATCTAACAAATCATGTGGTTGTTTCTTTAAAACTATTAACATTTTATTGATATAGTTTAATAACCCCTCAAATCTAGAGTTTATAAAATCTGTTTTATATAGATAAATTCAGAATTTTCTAAAATCAGACCTTTTAAAAACTGAAAATATATTTATCAAAGGTACAATATTTCAATATTACCTTTTTAATATCTAATGACACCTCCGTGCATTAGATTTAATTTTGTTATCAGTTTGTAATTATTGAAATTAAGAATTAATATAGCTATTAACAAAATATTTAACAATGGGTTTATAAAATGTTAAACAGCTATAATAGTAGAAAAATGACATGCTGTAATCCATTAGAGCAGGGTTCTTAAAACGTGTTTTCCCAAGACCCAGTGCCATGATACCACATAGCTTTGCGACCCTATTTTTATGCTTGGGGACCAATTTATCGAGTGCCGGGCGGACATGATTTGCTGTGGGCATTTAACATCACACAAGCATTGCTTGTGAAATGCTTGTGCAATGCCGCCCCCCCTGCACATTCACGGCCAATCGGCCACTAGCAGGGGGTGTCAATCATCCCGATTGTATTGGATCAGGATGATTGCAGTCCGACACTTAAAAGGTGACGGAGAAGATAAGGAGCAGCGGTCTTACGAGCCGGAAACTTTGGGCAGATTCAGCAGTCTCTGCTGCTTGTTAAATCCGGCCCTTGGTCTAAAAATCTCTGAAATAATATACCACAAGATAGCTGCAATTATTGGCAAAGCGAATAAAATGTGTGCATACTTTACTCCTGATTCCTATCCTACATATAGCCACCAATAAGCAAGCGTAACACAGGTCCTGAACCAAAAATGGGCTGGCTCCTAAGATTTACATTACTGCTTTTTAAATAAAGATAGCAAGAAAACGAAGAAAATGTAATAATAGGAGTAAATTAGAAAGTTGCTTAAAATTGCTGCTCTGTCTAAATCATTAAAGAAAAATATTGGGTTTAGTGTCCCTTTAATGTCTAAAGGGAATTGCACACTAAACATGTTAGAAAGAATGATGTATTTAAAGATTAGCCTGAGATTTATTTGTAGATGTATGTTTTACATTTCTTTTAGTTTACATACTGAAGAAATAAGTGCATATTTGTAGTGTACAGTTCATAAAGCAATGGGAATCTCCATGTTATAACCTAAGTTTCCTTTTATCTGCTGAGGACAATTAGGACAGCTATAAATGGGTCACTAGAGTATGAAACCAATGACTTTGTGGGATATAGCTGTGTTAAGTTTAAAGTGAAGGTCAATTTTCATGTGAAAGTGCCCGGTTTTAAAAAAAACTTAAACAGGGGCACTTTTATTCATGAAAATTGACATAGCACCGTATTTTAAAAATACTTACCTTGTTCTTCTGAAACGCCGGATCGCCGTTCTGAAACGATGCCCCACCTGCTTCTTCCTGGTTTACTTACTCAGCAATGACGAAACCGGCTTCCTCCAATCACAGTGTTGCCTCAGGCAATGATTCCCCTGGGGGGGAGAAGCCGTGATTGGAGGATGCTGGAATTGTCATTGCTTACGTATGAAGAGGCTTGCGACGGGCTGGTGAAGCACCTGAGCGGCTTCAAGAAGAAAAGGTAAGTATATTTTTTTTAAAAACGGCTCTAATGTCAATTTTCATGAATGAAAGTGCCCTTGTTTTTAATAGTTTTTTTTAAAAAAAATTGACACTTTCACATGCAAATTGACCTTCACTTTAAAGTTTCACTTCTACTTTGGAAAGCCCTCAATTTTAAGAATTTAATTGCATGAAAGGGGAGCAAAATGAATAATGAAAGTATATGTCAAACATTTTTACTGCATATATTAAAAAAAAAAGTATATTCCAATTTCAATGTGCTTAATCTTCCTTTAACACAAGCCATTTGACATTCAACTGATGAAAGCACAAGAGAATGTGATTAAAGAGACAGTAAAGTCAAAATGCAACTTTGATAGATTAAATTTTTATATGAAAATAAAAAAACAAAATTCCAGTTTACTTTTGTTATCAAATTTGCTTTTTTCTCTTGGTAGCTTCTATTGAAACGTAAACTTAGGTAAGCTCATAGGAACTCAGGAGTGTGCACGTGTCTTTAGATCTCTATGTCAGCAGTGTTTGGAAAAATGATAAGGGGGCAGTCTGCAGAGGCTTAGATACAAGGTAATCACAGTCATTAAAAGTGTATTAATATAACAGTGTTGGTTATGCAAAACTGGGAAATGGTTAATAAAGAGATTATCTATCTTTTTAAACAATAAAAATTCTGGAGCAGACTGCCCCTTTAAATGTCTTTCTAAAGAAGGTTACCACACAAAAACAGTGTAAATTAAATATATATATAATTTATTTTTGTTGACTTTAGACCCCTTAATTATTTACATATTGTCATATAAAAAGCCAATTTTCCATTTGATTTTTTTTTTACCATCTTTATTTTTCCTGACTAGAAAGTTTCATTTAGCTGGCAACCCAGAACTGGTATTGGCCATCTCAATGCCAAAGGTGTATCCAGGAATGAACGATTGGGAAGTGCAGTTCCCTGGGTGCCCCATAATCTTACAGGTAAGAATTCCTTCTAACAAAAAATCAACTAATCCCTTAATCCATTGGTTGTCAGAGAACCATGTGGGAAGCTTCCATCATCCACAGGAGTAGCCAAAGAAATACATATGCCAAGTGGAAATCCTCAATTGTGTGACAGCACCACTGAAATAATATTGTAACCAATAATGATACAAAATGATCTGTTGTGCCTGAAACACTTGCCAACATAATGTTACTGCAAAATGTTATCAAAAAGATTCTCTTCACAATAAAAACAATTGCAAAAGAAATACTATAGGGTCTATTTATGAAGCAGCGGATGCTGCCTCCGACCCACTACGTTTCAGTTCCGGCTGAAGCCGAAGTTAAGAAGCAGCGGTCCTAAGACCACTGCTCCTTAACTCGTCCGCCGCCTCTGAGGTGGCAGACAGCAATCCGCCCGATCGAATCGATCAGACTGATTGACACCCGCAAATCTGGGGGTGGTATTACACCAGTAGTTCACAAGAACTGCTGGTGCAATGATAAATGCCGACAGCGTATGCTGTCAGCATTTATCGAAGGGCAGCGGACATGATCTGCTATATCGGATCACGTCCGTCCGCACATTTATAAATGGACCCCTATATATGTATATATAGGGGCCGAATTATCAAGCTCCAAATAGGCCGCTGCTCCATAACTGGTCCGCCTGCTCTGAGGCTGCGGACATCAATCCACCCGATCCTATACGATCGGGCTGATTGACACCCCCTGTTAGCGGCCAATATATATATGTATGTGCAAAGATATATGTACAAATTCTAGCATTAATAATCATTTATAAAAATAAAAAAAAGCATATCATGACTTCAAGAAATACAAATACACATTAATTTATGTGAAAGTATCATATAACAGTTTTTTTGTATAACAAATAAATATAACAATAACTTACTATGAGATATTGTTTGTTGAGGTATAAATGTAGCTAATTCTTGGACATTAACAGTTGAAAAATAAAAGATTAGCTTTAGAGAAATGTGCTTGTTCATGGATAGTAATGAAATGGTATAAATAAAGTTTGGAAAAACCTGAATAACTGCGACATTGATGACAGTTAACACCAGTCCGATGCTCTTCGCACCGTACTTGACGCGCGTGTTTTTGACATCTTTTTTGATAAATAAAGGGATCGTATTCAGATCCGTTTCAGCGATGTCTCGCGAGCGTATTGACGCCGGCGAATGCACTGAGATTGATGCTTTGATAAATTGACCACAGAGCCTTTACAACAATTCATTTCTACATTTAGAATTTTTGTGATAATAAAAGTATTTTTTTTATTTTTTCTAATTCCTAATTCTTTTTTTGTTGTGCTGGGTGAAGACTTTATTAAAGGGACATGCAATCCAATTTTTTCTTCATTGATTTAGATAAAGCATAACTTTTTACACAACTTTCCAATGTACTTCTTTTATCTAATTTGCTTAATTCTCTTGGTATTCTTTGTTGAAAAGCATATCTAGATAGGCTCAGGAGCTGAGAGCTAGCTGCTGATTGGTGTCTGCACATATATATGCCTTTTGTGATTGGCTAACCAATGTGTTCAGCTAGTTCCCAGAATCTTTGTGTGTTTATAGTTCCCAGAAGTGCATTGCTGCTCCTTCGAGAAAGGATACCAAAACAATAAAGCAACTTTTATAATAAAAGTAAATTAGAAAAATATTTACAATGGTATGCTTTATCTAAATGATGAAAGAAAGAGTTTGGGTTCCATGTCCCTTTAATGTTTGTACATATAGCAATCTCTATTTTCTCTAGTCATTCCACAGTTCAACTACCCACCCCCACCGCCAGTTTATCCCACGGACGTTTTGTAAACATCATATATACACTGCAGACACTCCGCTCAAGCAAATATTTGGAACACATTAAAGGGATATAAAACCCAACGTTTTTATTTTATGATTCAGATAGAGCATGCACTTTTAAACAACTTTCCAATGTATTTCTATTATCTAATTTGCTTCAATCTCTTGCTATCCTTTGTTAAAAAAAATACCTAAGTAGTCTCAGGCGCAGCAAAGCGCTCCTGATTGGCGGCTGCACATATATACTGTATATCTCATCATTGGCTTACCTGATGTGTTCAGCTAGCTCCCAGTAGTGCATTGCTGCTCCTTCAACAAAAGATACCAAAATAACAAAGCACATTTGATAATAGAAGTAAATTGGAAAGTTGTTTAAAATTGTATGTTCTATCCAAATCATGAAAGAAAAAAAAATTGTGTTTCATGTCCCTTTAATCCCTCACTCAATGACGCAAGAGCTTTGTATATCCCAGTGATCTCTCATCGTATGGAGCAGCTGTTGGTCCTGACATATTTTTGCCGGGGTCTTATCAGAATATGGTGGGAAAGGGATTTTTGGTAAAGAAACCAGAGACACAGCATGGGTAAGGTGAGGGTGTGAGATGTGTTTGGTGGGCATAATAACCTCTATAGTTAGAGGTGCAAGTAGTGATTACTGTTTTGGAATGCCTGATTCAGTTACAGTCTTTAGAATCAGCTACAAGAACTTCAGAAGCTGATTTGACAGAACTTCTGTATATATCCCCGGACTCTGGATGGCCTCATATATTTGCTGCCAAAAAGGAACACGTTACTCCAAAATAAGTACAACTTGAAGAAAAATAATAATTTTTTAAAATGAGTCAACTTTAATAAGCTAAATATGATAGCCAGAGGGGTGTGTTTTAGCCTAGAGCATCAAGGCTTGCAGCTAGTACAAAATAACTCTAAATTTCATTTGCTATTTCCATTTGCAATTCAATGATACTTGGTTATCTAGTTGGAGTGGATGACCCCTCTAGTTGGAGTGGATAAGTGGATGACCCCTCTAGTTGGAGTGGATGAGTGGATGACCCCTCTAGTTGGAGTTGATGACTCCTCTAGTTGGATTGGATAAGTGGATGACCCCTCTAGTTGGAGTGGATGAGTGGATGACCCCTCTAGTTGGAGTGGATGAGTGGATGACCCCTCTAGTTGGAGTGGATGACTCCTCTAGTTGGAGTGGATGAGTGGATGACCCCTCTAGTTGGAGTGGAGTTTTTATTACATTTAATGAATTTTCTTTGTAAATTCTAAGGGTGACTTGTAACATCCTCTTGGGTCTTAAAAATAAAAGCAGAGTCTTAAATGGTAATGATAGCCCAGAAGATATTGTTCTGTACCACAAATGTATTGAGCTATTTTAATATCTGATATATTGTGAACTGTTGTTGATGTGCTTTCCTTTATTATAGAAAAATAAAAGTCACATAAACGGGGCTGCGAATCAGAAATGGAAGCGTATTCCCGCTATGAAAACACTAGGTGCTTTTTGTACTGATCAGCTGGACAAAGAAATCACAGCAGCCAATCAGGCCTTAATTTGCACATTCACTGTTACCAAGTCTTTGGCAATAAGTCAGCCGGTAAGCATCTAGAAAAGTGCCTTATATCCTTGCAGTATGTGCCATCTGGTCCAGATTAGCCGAATAACTCCTGTAAATGGGTTAAACACATAGGCAAAGTCAGCTCCAGAGCCATGCTCCCATCTCCCAGCACTACTTTGAGCTAGCTGAGCACATATGGTAAGCAAATGATAAGAGATATATGTGCACATATCTTTCTACAAAGAATACCAAGAGAATAAAGTAAATTTGATCATAGAAGTAATCTGACAATTCTCTTAAAATTGCGTAATCTGTCTGAGTCATATAAGTTTATTTTTTACATTCACGTCCTTTTAAATGATTGATTAAACAATAGAAAATCAATTGTAAAGAAAGAAACTAGTGGCTAATAAAGAACAATGAAATACTCATGGAAAACAATAAGATACTTAGGTTAGGTTGTCCGATCTGTGGAGTTATAAAATATAGAAGGATACAACAAGATCTACACTCAGGGTTAGGCAGAGGAGTCACAGTGATCGTTACCAGTACAAACTGGGGGAACTTGTTCATCTGCTGGGACAGTATAGGCAAAAACAAATGAAGAGGGAACAGCCTCCTCCTGTGCAGGATCCAATACTCCCGGTCTTATAACAGCTTTGTGTCTTTATACTTCTGAGGTGTTAGTCTACAAACACTATTCATAAAACAAAAACAATTAGTGTTTCACATAATAAACACGATTCTTATAATGTATGATATCCATTTTAACAAGATTACTGCCTTTAAAGGGACAGTCAAGTCCAAAAAAAAAAACTTTCATGATTTGAATAGGGCATTTAATTTTAAACAAATTTCCAATTTACGTTTATCACCAACTTTGCTTTGTTCTCTTGGTATTCTTAGTTGAAAGCTAATCCTAGGAGGTGCATATGCTAATTTTTTAGACCTTGAAGACTGCCTCTAATCTGAATGCATTTTGGTCACTAGAGGGCATTAGTTCATGTGTTTCATATAGAAAACATTGAGCTCATGCACGTGAAGTTACCTAGGAGTGAGCACTGATTGGCTAAAATGGATGTCTGTTAAAAGAACTGAAATAAGGGGGCAATTTGCAGAGGCTTAGATAAAAGGTAATTACTGAGGTAAAATGTGTATTATTATAACTGTATTGGTTATGCAAAACTGGGGAATGGGTAATTAAGGGATTATCTATCTTTTTAAACAACAAACATTCTGGTGTTGACTGTACCTTTCAATGGGACATGAAACCATTTTTTTTTCTTTAGTGATTCAGACAGAGCGTACAATTCTTAAAAAGTATCCAATTTACTTCTATTGTCAACTTTACTTAGTTCCTATGGTATTCTTTGTTGAAGAGACACCAAGGTAGGTAGCATGCACGTCAGGAAATAGTGCTGCCATCTAGTGCTCTTGCTAATGTATAACATTCTTGACAAACTGCTGCTGTATAGTGCTGCTAACACGTGCACGCTCCTGATCCTATGACCCTGCTTTTCAACAAAGAGAATTAAACAAATTTGATGATAGAAGTAAATTGGAAAGTTGTCCTATTGCATCATGAAAGTAAAGAAAGTGTGTTTCATGTCCCTTTAAGAATGAACAGGCTTTATACACTCCATGGCCTGCATAAGATTCATTAGGAGGCCCTTGAGGTTGCTGAGGATCTTTATTGTAAAGGCCACTTCACTGCCTCACTTTTATCTCCTACAATTAGTGGCTGCTACTGCCATGAACATCTATAGTTGCATAAGGTGCCAATTACATGATATATCTAACATCAAACATACCTAGTTTTTGTGATGCCGGTGGAACGACTTATATGCGCCAAGAGGCGAACGGCTATAGCACAGATGCACCCCTATTTAATATAATGGAGAGTGACTTGCAACTCCTGCATGTAATGAGGGCTGTGCACAAATCCTTATGAATTACTCCATTTTTAAAGTTGAGATGTACAGAGCGTTCTTTTCTGCAAGATATCAGTTTCATAAACAGATTTTATTGCATTGTTTTAATGCTCTCTCTAAGAAGACGCACAAATGCTAAATGTAAAAAATGTGAGTAAGACCTTTAAACAGGTGATACGTGCTCACATATAGAACTGGTCTAAATACGTAGATACGTAGATGATATATCATTTTACACCTGCAATACGGGAATTATATCTTTTTATAAACTGCCAATGAAAGGAAGACTTAAAATATCATTATTATTCCTTACAAAATGTTATAACGAACCAATCAATTTCATGGCAAAATATTATTTTTTAACATTGTTTTCTTATGAACAGGGTTATGCTTTCACATCATCCAATGGCAGTGAGAAAGTAATGACTTGCGAATCCTGCGCAAGAAGCTTGAGAGGAACGAGAGAGCTGACAAAGACCTTGGCTGACAGTGCGTTCTTTTGTGCTACGGGACAAGAAAACTCTGAACTAAACCCTACAGGACCCTTTAAATGTGCTCATGTGATACAGGTAGGATATCTGTTCTGTATCTACTGCATCTGTTCTGTATCTACTGCATCAAACTCAGTAAATAAACTACATAAACCCTATGTGCCAATGCTAACAAACTTTATCTGATGTTTTAGAATTACATGATAATTATTAGTTTAAAATCAGAACATCCAGGAACTCATTGTATTGATTATATTGTTATATATTATACCAGCTTTGGAAATATAACTTAAATCTGGCACTATAGCTGTCATCCATTTAAGAGAATTCACAATCCTATATAATAAAAGGCCAAGTGTGTTTGTCCGAAGCTGTCATGCGCAGTAGACAGCACAGCACGAGGACAAACACACCTGGCCTTTGAGAGTCCCTAAGACTCTGCTCTGCAGTGCGAGCAGAAGTGTGCGTGACCGAGCGTGGCCAGGGGCGTGACCAAGCGTGAAGGGGGCGTGGCCGAGCGCGAGGGCTGTGAGGGGGCGTGGCCGAGCGTGAAGGGGCGGGGCCAGGTGGCCCGTGAAAGGCTGTGCAGTGA
The DNA here is from genome assembly GCF_027579735.1 of Bombina bombina. NCBI lineage: Eukaryota > Metazoa > Chordata > Amphibia > Anura > Bombinatoridae > Bombina > Bombina bombina. The sequence goes on along the minus strand of NC_069505.1, from coordinate 166,393,513 downwards.
GAGCTCAAAAGAGGGGAGAGAGGGGGTAGGGAAAAGATAAGAAAGGTGAGAGAGAGAGATCAAGAGGGGAGATAAAGGGAGCACAAGAGAGGGAGCAAAAGAGAGGGGGAGAGACAGCAAAAGAGAGGGGGAGGGAGAGCAAAAAAAAGGGGACAGAGAAATCAAAAGAGAGGGGGGGAAGAGAAAGAGAGAGGGAGGGGGAGAGAGAGAGAGGGGAGGAGAGAGAGAGGGGAGGAGAGAGAGAGGGGGGAGGAGGAGTGAGAGAGAGAGGGGAGGTAGAGAGAGAGGGGAGGGAGAGAGAGAGGGGGAGGGAGAGAGAGAGGGGGAGGGAGAGAGAGGGGGAGGGAGAGAGAGGGGGAGGGAGAGAGAGAGGGGAGGGGGAGTGAGAGAGGGGAGGGGGAGTGAGAGAGAGAGGGGAGGTAGAGAGAGAGGGGAGGGGGAGAGAGGGGAGGGGGAGAGAGAGAGGGGAGGGAGAGAGAGAGGGGAGGGGGAGGGGGAGAGAGAGGGGAGGGGGAGTGAGAGAGAGAGGGGAGATAGAGAGGGAGAGAGAGAGAGGGGAGAGAGAAAGGAGAGAGAGGGGGGAGAGAGAGAGAGGGGAGAAAGAGAGAGAGGGGGAGAAAGAGAGAGGGGGGAGGGGGAGAGAGAGAGGGGGGAGAGAGAGAGAGAGAGAGAGAGAGAGAGAGAGAGGGGAGAGAGAGAGAGATAGAGGGGAGAGAGCGCAAAAGAGGGGAGGAGAGAGAGAGCGCAAAAGAGTGGGGGGAGAGAGTGCGCAAAAGAGGGTGGGATAGAGAGAGCGCAAAAGAGGGGGGATAGAGAGAGCGCAAAAGAGGGGGGGAGAGAGAGCGCAAAAGAGAGGGGGGAGAGAGAGAGCTCAAAAGAGAGGGGAGAGAGAGAGTGCAAAAGAGGGGGGGGGGAGAGAGCGCAAAAGAGGGTGAAGAGAGAGCGCAAAAGAGAGGGGGGGAGAGAGATCTCAAAAGAGAGGGGGAGAGAAAGCGCAAAAGAGAGGGGGGAGAGAGAGCAAAAGAGAGGGGCAGGGAGAGAGCGCAAGGGTTGGGACTGCTGTACCCTGCAAAAAATGGCCCGTGTGAACGGGTTTTAGGACTAGTTGTGTATAATCTGGTACTAGTGGACTAATTGAAATTTCCAGCCATATACATATGCACACACATACACACACACACACATATATATATATACTGTATATATGTGTGTGTGTGTGTAACATTGCTGAAAGTTTCAAATGCAAATAAGGTTTTTACCTAGATTATAGCATAACCAATGAATATTAGAGGGAAATAGCACTGCTATAAGTAAATGCTGTACTAGTTAACTCATTGCTGCTCCGTAGCTAACTTTAACTATATGTTTAAAGGGACAGTCTAGGCCAAAATAAACTTTCATGATTCAGATAGAGCATGTAATTTTAAACAGTTTTCCAATTTACTTTTATCACCAATTTTGCTTTGTTCTCTTGGTATTCTTAGTTGAAAGCTTAACCTAGGAGGTTCATATGCTAATTTCTTAGACCTTGAAGCCCACCTCTTTCAGATTGCATTTTAACAGTTTTTCACCACTAGAGGGTGTTAGTTCACGTATTTCATATAGATAACACTGTGCTCATGCACGAGAAGTTATCTGGGAGCAGGCACTGATTGGCTAGACTGCAAGTCTGTCAAAAGAACTGAAAAAAGGGGAAGTTTGCAGAGGCTTAGACACAAGATAATCACAGAGGTTAAAGGTATATTATTATAACTGTGTTACTTATGCAAAACTGAGAAATGGGTAATAAAGGGATTATCTATCTTTTAAAACAATAAAAATTCTGGTGTAGACTGTCCCTTTAATCCCTCTATGGTGGTTAAAGAGACGTTAACACTAAATAAATGCTGGAAAGAATGAAGTATACAAACCAGTGATTAGCCTCAGAATCATTATTAAAAGTACAGTATTCAAATTCCAGCAGTTTAAATATTATTTTATTGTGCAATTATATCAAAATGTATCCAATATCCTAACTACAATAGCATTAAAATAGATTAAATGTAGTGAGGCCCAAATTCATACATTCACTCCACTTACATACTAGAAAAATTAGCTATCAACAAATTACCCCAAGGGAGAGCTGTACAGGGAGTGCAGAATTATTAGGCAAGTTGTATTTTTGAGGATTAATTTTATTATTGAACAACAACCATGTTCTCAATGAACCCAAAAAACTCATTAATATCAAAGCTGAATAGTTTTGGAAGTAGTTTTTAGTTTGTTTTTAGTTATAGCTATTTTAGGGGGATATCTGTGTGTGCAGGTGACTATTACAGTGCATAATTATTAGGCAACTTAACAAAAAACAAATATATACCCATTTCAATTATTTATTTTTAACAGTGAAACCAATATAACATCTCAACATTCACAAATATACATTTCTGACATTCAAAAACAAAACAAAAACAAATCAGTGACCAATATAGCCACCTTTCTTTGCAAGGACACTCAAAAGTCTGCCATCCATGGATTCTGTCAGTGTTTTGATCTGTTCACCATCAACATTGCGTGCAGCAGCAACCACAGCCTCCCAGACACTGTTCAGAGAGGTGTACTGTTTTCCCTCCTTGTAAATCTCACATTTGATGATGGACCACAGGTTCTCAATGGGGTTCAGATCAGGTGAACAAGGAGGCCATGTCATTAGATTTTCTTCTTTTATACCCTTTCTTGCCAGCCACGCTGTAGAGTACTTGGACGCGTGTGATGGAGCATTGTCCTGCATGAAAATCATGTTTTTCTTGAAGGATGCAGACTTCTTCCTGTACCACTGCTTGAAGAAGGTGTCTTCCAGAAACTGGCAGTAGGAAAGGGAGTTGAGCTTGACTCCATCCTCAACCCGAAAAGGCCCCACAAGCTCATCTTTGATGATACCAGCCCAAACCAGTACTCCACCTCCACCTTGCTGGCGTCTGAGTCGGACTGGAGCTCTCTGCCCTTTACCAATCCAGCCACGGGCCCATCCATCTGGCCCATCAAGACTCACTCTCATTTCATCAGTCCATAAAACCTTAGAAAAATCAGTCTTGAGATATTTCTTGGCCCAGTCTTGACGTTTCAGCTTGTGTGTCTTGTTCAGTGGTGGTCGTCTTTCAGCCTTTCTTACCTTGGCCATGTCTCTGAGTATTGCACACCTTGTGCTTTTGGGCACTCCAGTGATGTTGCAGCTCTGAAATATGGCCAAACTGGTGGCAAGTGGCATCTTGGCAGCTGCACGCTTGACTTTTCTCAGTTCATGGGCAGTTATTTTGCGCCTTGGTTTTTCCACACGCTTCTTGCGACCCTGTTGACTATTTTGAATGAAACGCTTGATTGTTCGATGATCACGCTTCAGAAGCTTTGCAATTTTAAGAGTGCTGCATCCCTGTGCAAGATATCTCACTATTTTTGACTTTTCTGAGCCTGTCAAGTCCTTCTTTTGACCCATTTTGCCAAAGGAAAGGAAGTTGCCTAATAATTATGCACACCTGATATAGGGTGTTGATGTCATTAGACCACACCCCTTCTCATTACAGAGATGCACATCACCTAATATGCTTAATTGGTAGTAGGCTTTCGAGCCTATACAGCTTGGAGTAAGACAACATGCATAAAGAGGATGATGTGGTCAAAATACTCATTTGCCTAATAATTCTGCACTCCCTGTATATCATCATCCGGGACAATGTGTTGATATGTCTGAGTCTCATGAATTCATTCTTTACATGATCTTAATTCAAATGTGGACAAAAATATCTATAAAGTGCCAATTGTGCTATGCACTTAATTTTGTAATCCACAATCATTAGCTCCACTGTCCTTGTGAAGCATATAAACAACAAAGTCTAAGTTTATATTAGACAACTGCTTTAACTTGTCCCAGTTCATATAAACCTAAGCCAATTATCCCCAAAATTAACCTTGGGGCCATCGTATGATATATAGCAAGCAGTATCAAAATGTTATAATGTATATCAAACATAATATTGAAGTGCACACTATTTAACAATCTTTTACATGTAGAACACCACCTCAGTTGCAGAGAATTCATTTTTTTTAGCATTCTACAACCAGCATATATTGCTACTTACGGTTATGATTTCTGGAGAAACATTTGCGGTAACCATATGGAGTAAAGCTTTAATTCTATTTATGTAAATTTTTTGATAGCGTTCCTTAAAATATTCAAGTAGATTTATTAGGGGTCCCAGTGAAGAGACGAGATCAGTTAAAAAGAGTGTCAAGTCATCAGCGAGCAGGGATAGTTTTTGTACAGTATAATGAATGACAAGATATTGTATTTCATTCAATTGTCTAATTGCTGCTGCAAGGAGTTTAAAGGCCAAGACAAACAACAGGGTTACAGTGGGCAACCATGCTGGATACCATTACAGATCTAAAAACTATCTATAACACTCCTACCGCCATACTGAAAAACTCCAGAATCCCAAAAGCCCTCAAAGTAGCAGAGTTATAAAATTTGAGCAACACTTGGGCTATTTCATTTATGAAGGTTTTATAAAAGAGAGCTGTAAATCTATTCGGGTCCTAAGCCTTGTGAGTTTTTAATGAAGAGACAGCTTACATCACTTCCTCCTGCATGAAAGGGCTATTTAAAGGGACATTAAACACTAAATAAATGCTAGATAGAATGATGCATTCAAAGAAAAGATTAGTCTGAGTATAACATGCAGATGTATTTTTTAAAGTTTTATTAGCTGTTTAAATATTGACAAAATAAGTGTAATGTTTTAGTGTCTATGAAACAATGGGAGCTGCCATGTTGTAACTTAGTTTACCTTCTCTGCTGTGGCCAATTAGGGACAATTATAAATAGGTAACTAGAGTGTGCAGCCAATAGCTGTATGGAATATAACAGTGTTCTGCACTTCCATTTCTAACAGGACCTGAAAAACTCACAATTTCAGAATGAAATTGCAGGAAAAGGGGACAAAACAAATAATGAAAGTATATTGCAGAGTTTTTTTTTATACATATACGATTTATCATTTTATATTACCATCTAAAACTGCATCTAGTTTAGGTAGGTTCAGGTTAATTAAAAAAGTTTGGATAGCGACATTGTCAGCTTGGACTAAATTAGATTGGCTACCCAAATTATATAGTGAGGTGTAACAGACCGCGAACGCCTGCCCTATCTCCTTAGGAGAGTAAACTTGCCCAGTATGTGTCTTAATACAGGAGATATGCCTTTGTTGGGTCCTCACTCTAAGCTTGGTCAGCTCGGTCAGCTCTCGGTCAGCTCTATTACCTTTATAGTAGTAAAGCTGCTTCATTTTTTGAAGATTATCTTTAATCCTCTATTCCTCTCTAAGGGTTATCTCAGCACAAATCCAGGCCTATTTTACTAACAAGTAGTTCCTTAGGATCTTGCTTATTAGTGACTTCTATGGTTCTTAATTTACCACATTATTTAGCTATCAATGTCCCCTGATCTTTGCAGAGCTGAACTGCTTTTTTGATAAAGTGGCCTCTTAAACAAGTTTTCATAGCTGCCCAGACCACATAAAAAGTCTGTTTTGCCATTGTCCTTATATTTTTTGGTTGTTTGGGTCTTGGGGCCAAATATTGCCACTCTGGGGCAGCGGCTCAAAGTTTTAGAAAAGTGCTTGTTTGAGCAGAGGCTGAATCTATTCCTTCCTGAAGCAGACCCCATCTCTGGAGCAAGTTTTTGGCTTGTTGTGGAGAGGTGGCTACATACTGCTGTCCATTTCTGGTGATAAAAAGATGAACTGGGAAACACCATCTACTGTATATTTAAGACCATGGTCATGTAGAATTTTATTGTAGATTGCATAACCTCTGCGGAGTTATAGAGTATGTGGAGCACTGGTGGCACTCAAATTTACCAGTAAGTGAGGGCCTCTTAGTCAGTATCTGGAGAAGCATCTTGCTAAAGGTGAAATAGTTTAGCCTTGCTATCTTGAGGCTTTTCATTATCAAATTACCTTGGCCTTAGGGCTCTATGAACCCTATCAATAAGAGTTTTGTTTTCTATAGTATGCCCCAGGAACATTTGGAAGAAGTTTTGTAAAAATTCCTCCAGTTCCTGTGGCTTTACTGACTCCAGGATGCCTCTGATCCTGATATTATTGCACCTTCATCTATCCTCCAGATCACCCATTTTGGACTCCAAGGCAGAATGTTGGTTCGCCAGATTTTGGGAATGATTAACAATGAGATCCTCTTGCTTGCGCTCAAAGGCGACAGTGCGCTCTCCAATGGAGGCAATATTTCTCTTGAGATCTGTATGAGATTTATCAAATTACTTAGATAATTAATCTTTATATGAGGCTATCAAAATTTTTATGCTATCTACCAAATTATTGGCGGAAAATTCAGCAGAATTGAATTTGAAGGATGTTGCATAAGAGCTGTATTAAGCTGTACTTCCATTGTCTAAGGGTTGGTGTTGAAAGTGATTCATAACTGTACGCTTGGGTGCCGAGAGGCCTCTTTATTTCTTTTTAAATGATTGAGACATTTTATGAAAGAGTCCATAGATAAGCTACCTCCAGAGTAGTTTTATTGCTCCGTCACATTTCAAAAAGTACTTGTGATTTCTAGTTACATTAAGTTGTCTGCAAATCAAACTCCCACTCTCTAACAGCAAAGATGGAGATGTCCAATGTATACAAAAGTGGTTGACGGAGGTCAAGCTAGAAAGCATCTTCATAGAAAAGCTGAGCCCAGAAATTAAAAGCACAAAGACTCAGCAAAGATTACAGGTCATTTCCCTAGGGACATACCCATTTAGCGTGACAGAAGGTGAATGGAATGTGGAGATTACCCACTTGGGGCAAGAATAAGGTTAGAAGGAGGAAGTAGACATAGACCTATCATGGAAATACTGCTGCTGGCTCCTAGATAAACGCTCTTGTTGGTGTTGCACAGATAGGGGCCCAAGTACAATGAGTGTTTGTGGTAGTATAGGGATGTCAGGTGCAACCAGTGGTAGTAGACACTTATTGCAAAAGAGTTAGCATTTTTAATGCAGCTGGGGATTTCTTTGAGCACTGCTAATAAAGTGACTGTCTATGTCATGGAGTGTCTGAAGTCCCCTTTTCACCACTCTTCTGTGTCTGTCCATCGCTACACACAGCTGACACTCTCAATGAGGAAGGCAGTAAGGGCAACTGGAACGCAGCTTGTAGTTAGGACATATAGTGAAATCTTCAAGGTATGTCTGCTGGAGCTGTGCACAATTTTTATAGTGGTGGCTGGAACTCAGCAACCCACAGGGATTTACCAGAGAGGGCAGCAAGGTCAGTAGTGAGGGCCAGTAATTAAATCAAGTTGGTGGCGAAGGTAGGGAACATTTTCCTATCGCAGCTGTATGTCCCTTTACTCAACCAAGACCCTCATAACTCCAGTAAAAAGTATAACAACCCAAAGAATAATATAAAATGACTATCCTTATTGTCTCTGAGTATTAGGCTATCTACATTGGTAATGCAAAATAGTTCACTTTGGAAAATTGTGCGGTTAACCCCTTGGCTGTGCTTTGTTGACCTACATGGTATCGAAGGGGTTAATGTGTTTTTTTTTATGTACATGAGGGGTTTTAACATTTTCAAAGTTTAGCCAACTTATTGCACTTATATTGTACCTCAAATCATAAAAATGTTTTACCAAAGGATTATTAAGATAAATTGAGTCATAATTGTTAATTGTAGATGTGTATTAATTTAATTTTTATAACTCTTAATGTTTGGCCTGTGTATCCCATTCAGTGTGGGCAAATGATTAAATAAATGACCCCTTTAAATCACAGGTTGTAAAAACCTTTTGCGTTGACTTTTTGCCCATTTAAATTATAATTTTTACTGCAACGTTGGCAGCTTAGGACAGGAAAAGTACCTTTATATTAAGAATGTCATTAAGTCTGGCCTCAGAGAGATGCATAATGTCAGATTTAATAAAATGGTCAATAATACCTTACATGTTTTAAGTAAAAGAGGAGATTTAGGGGAACGATTATGTATATTTTTGCATTCCTTTGTAGGCCTGTATTTAAAGGGACATTAAACTCAAAATTGTAGTTGTCATAAAATATTTAATTCTGTGAGGTAAAATTACTTTATAAGGTAATATTTCATTTTGCCTACTTTTCCTTTTAGATGGACATTAAAGGGACACTCAAGTCAAAATTAAACTTTCATTATTCAGATAGCGCATGCAATTTTAAACAACTCTCCAATTTACTTCCATTAAAAAAAAGTGCACAGTCTTTTTATATTTAAACTTTTTGAGTCACCAGCTCTTACTGAGCATGTGCAAGAATTCACATAATAAGCGTATATGCATTTGTGATTGGTTGATGGCTGTCACATTGTACGTGTATGCATTTGTGATTGGCTAATGGCTGTCACATGGTACAGGGGGAGTGGAAATAGACATAACTTTTAAAATTGTCAGAAAAAAAATCTACTACTCATTTGAAGTTCAGACTAACGCCTAGATTTAGAGTTCTGCGTTAGCTGTCAAAAGCAGCGTTAAGGGCTCCTAACGCTGCTTTTTACCGCCCGCTGGTATTTAGAGTCAGGCAGGAAAGGGTCTAACGCTTACTTTCAAGCCGCGACTTTTCCATACCGCAGATCCCCTTACGCAAATTGCGTATCCTATCTTTTCAATGGGATCTTCCTAACGCCGGTATTTAGAGTCTTGGCTGAAATGAGTGGTAGCGCCTCTATCGACAAGACTCCATACGCAGGAAAAAGTCAGTAGTTAAGAGCTTTCTGGGCTAACACCGGTTTATAAAGCTCTTAACTACTGTGCTCTAAAGTACACTAACACCCATAAACTACCTATGTACCCCTAAACCGAGGTCCCCCCACATCACCGCCACTCTAATACATTTTTTAACCCCTAATCTGCTGACCGCACACCGCCGCCACCTACATTATACCTATAAACCCCTAATCTGCCCCCCCCAACGTCGCCGCTACCTACCTACACTTATTAACCCCTAATCTGCCAACCGGAGCTCGCTGCTACTCTAATAATTGTATTAACCCCTAAACCGCCTCAAAAACCCTATAATAAATAGTATTAACCCCTAATCTGCCCTCCCTGACATCGCCGACACCTAACTTCAAGTATTAACCCCTAATCTGCCGACCGGACCTCGCCGCTACTCTAATAAATGTATGAACCCCTAAAGCTAAGTCTAACCCTAACCCTAACACCCCCCTAAGTTAAATATAATTTTATTCTAACAAAATAAATTAACTCTTATTAAATAAAGTATTTCTATTTAAAGCTAAATACTTACCTGTAAAATAAACCCTAATATAGCTACAATATAACAAATAATTATATTGTAGCTATTTTAGAATTTATATTTACTTTGCAGGCAACTTTGTATTTATTTTAACTAGGTACAATAGCTATTAAATAGTTATTTACTATTTAGTAGCTACCTAGTTAAAATAATTACAAAATTACCTGTAAAATAAATCCTAACCTAAGTTACAATTAAACCTAACACTACACTATCAATAAATTAATTAAATCGATTAACTACAAGTACCTACAATTAAATAAACTAAACTAAATTACAAAAAAAACAAAACACTAAATTACAAAAAATAAAAAAAGATTACAAGAATTTTAAGCTAATTACACCTACTCTAAGCCCCCTAATAAAATAACAAAGCCCCCAAAATAAAAAAATACCCTACCCTAATCTAAATTAAAAAAGTAAACAGCTCTATTACCTTACCAGCCCTTAAAAGGGCTTTTTGCGGGGCATGCCCCAAAGAAATCAGCTCTTTCGCCTGTAAAAAAACACAATACCTCCCCCAACATTACAACCCACCACCCACATACCCCTACTCTAACCCAAACCCCCCTTAAATAAACCTAACACTACCCCCCTGAAGATCTCCCTACCTTGAGTCGTCTTCACCCAACCGGGCCGAAGTCTTTATCCGATGGACCAAAAGAGGGCATCCGGAGCGGCAGAAGTCTTCATCCTATCCGGGCAGAAGAGGACATCCGGATATTCCGATCAGCCAATAGAATGCAAGCTCAATCTGATTGGCTGATTGGATCAGCCAGTCCGATTGAACTTGAATCTGATTAGCTGATTCAATCAGCCAATCAGATTTTTCCTACCTTAATTCCGATTGACTGATAGAATCCTATCAGCCAATCGGAATTCGAGGGACGCCATCTTGGATGACGTCATTTACAGGAACCTTCATTCGGCGAGTAGGCGTCGGTAGAAGAGGATGGATCCGCGTCGGCTGGAAGAAGATGGCTCCGCTCCAGATGGATGAAGATAGAAGATGCCGCCTGGATGAAGATGTCTACCGGTCCGGATGTCCTCTTCTGCCCGGATAGGATGAAGACTTCTGCCGCTCAGGATGCCCTCTTTTGGTCCATCGGATGAAGACTTCGGCCCGGTTGGGTGAAGACAACTCAAGGTAGGGAGATCTTCAGGGGGGTAGTGTTAGGTTTATTTAAGGGGGTTTTGGGTTAGAGTAGGGGTATGTGGGTGGTGGGTTGTAATGTTGGGGGTGGTATTGTGTTTTTTTTACAGGCAAAAGAGCTGATTTCTTTGGGGCATGCCCCGCAAAAAGCCCTTTTAAGGGCTGGTAAGGTAATAGAGCTGTTAACTTTTTAAATTTAGATTAGGGTAGGGTATTTTTTTATTTTGGGGGCTTTGTTATTTTATTCGGGGGCTTAGAGTAGGTGTAATTAGCTTAAAATTTTCGTAATCTTTTTTTTATTTTTTGTAAATTAGTGTTTGTTTGTTTTTTTGTAATTTAGTTTAATTTATTTAACTGTAGGTACTTGTAGTTAATTGATTTAATTAATTTATTGATAGTGTAGTGTTAGGTTTAATTGTAACTTAGGTTAGAATTTATTTTACAGGTAATTTTGTAATTATTTTAACTAGGTAGCTATTAAATAGTAAATAACTTTTTAATAGCTATTGTACCTAGTTAAAATAAATACAAAGTTGCCTGTAAAATAAATATAAATTCTAAAATAGCTACAATATAATTATTCGTTATATTGTAGCTATATTAGGGTTTATTTTACAGGTAAGTATTAGCTTTAAATACTTTGTTTAATAAGAGTTAATTTATTTGTTAGAATAAAATTATATTTAACTTAGGGGGGTGTTAGGGTTAGACTTAGCTTTAGGGGTTAATACATTTATTAAAGTAGCGGTGGCGATGTTAGGGAGGGCAGATTAGCGGTTAATACTATTTATTATAGGGTTTTTGAGGCGGGAGTGAGGCGGTTTAGGGGTTAATACATTTATTAGAGTATCAGCGAGCTCCGGTCGGCAGATTAGGGGTTAATAAGTGTAGGTAGGTAGCGGCGACGTTGGGGGGGGGGCAGATTAGGGCTTAATAAATATTATGTAGGTGTCGGCGATGTTGGGGGCAGCAGATTAGGGGTACATAGGGATAATGTAGGTTGCGGCGGTGTACGGAGCGGCAGATTAGGGGTTAATTGTGTAATGCAGGGGTCAGCGATAGCAGGGTCGGCAGATTAGGGGTTAATAAGTGTAAGGTTAGGGGTGTTTAGACTCGGGGTTCATGTTAGAGTGTTAGGTGCAGCCTTAGAAAGTGTTTCCCCATAGGAAACAATGGGGCTGCGTTAGGACTCGGAGCTGAACGCTGCTTTTTTGCAGGTGTTAGGTTTTTTTTCAGCCGAAACTGCCCCATTGTTTCCTATGGGGGAATCGTGCACGAGCATGTTTTTCCAGCTAGCCGCTACCGTAAGCAACGCTGGTATTGAGAGTTGAAGTGGCGGTAAATATGCCTGTACGCTCCCTTTTTGGAGCCTAATGCAGCCCTTTAGAGAACTCTCAATACCAGCGTTATTTAAAAGGTGCGGGGGAAAAAAAAGGAGCGTTAGCTACGCGGGTCTTTACCGACAAAACTCTAAATCTAGCTGTTTGTATCTTGTTATCTTGCATTGGTTGATTATGCAAATCTACTGTGTTGACTGATCCTTTAATAGTTTGAGATTGCAATAAAAAATTTTTTTTAGTATGAATAGTAAAAACAAAACTTTTGCAAAGTACTTTTATAATTTATATTTTCCACTTTTACTGCATTTTAGCTCTGAAATGTTTTTTTGTCAATTCCACTGAGTTTCTATAAAGTAATGAATGCCACCATGTTGAAACCTAGGCTTTTCCCTAATCTATCTCTTCTGCTGTGTACAGGTAGGGACAGATATAGAACAGGCAATACAAGAGAGTATATTAACAAGGCTATTGGGATAAGTTTATCAACGGCAGGGGCGGACATCTCCACCCTTGTCCGCCCAGCATTGGCGCAGTAGGTTAAGAAGCAGTCTGCAGACGAAGGTGCTTCAAATCTGCATTTGCAGCTTCTTAAATTGAGCCCTATGTGGAAACCCTGTTAGATAGTTTCTGTAACAGTACAATATTCCATACAGAATTGTTTATTAAAGGGAAATGAAAACACCAACTTGCCAAATTACTTCTATTTTCAAATTAGCTTCATTCTTTTTATTTCCTTTGTTAAAGGAACAGCAATGCACTTCATGGAGCTAGCTGAACATATTAAGTAAAGAAGCTAGCTCCCAGTAGTGTATTGCTGCTCCTCAGCATACCCAGGTATGCATTTCAACAGATGATACCAAGAGAACAAAAGCAAATTAGTTAAAGGGACACTGAACCCAAATCTTTTCTTTCGTGATTCAGATAGAGCATGCAATTTTAAGTAACTTTCTAATTTACTCCTATTATCAAATTTTCTTCATTCTCTTGGTATCTTTATTTGAAATGCAAGAGTATAAGTTTAGATGCCGACCCATTTTTGGTGAACAACCTGGGTTGTTCTTGCTGATTGGTGGATAAATTCTTCCACCAACAAAAAAGTGCTGTCCAGACACTGAACCAAAATTAAAAAGCTTAGATGCCTTCTTTTTCAAATAAAGATAGCAAGAGACAAAGACAAATTGATAATAGGAGTAATTTAGAAAGTTGCTTAAATTGCATGCTCTATCTGAATCACAAAAGAAAAAAATTGTGTTCAGTGTCCCTTTAACAATAGTAAGCTAGAAGGTTGTTTAAAAAAAACAAAAAAAACAGACCCTATGTGAATCATTAAACATTTCATTTTGGCTTTACTGTTCATTTAAGCAGAAGAGATGGGAGAGTTATCCAACAGCGCTAATTGAAATCGACCTATAGCTCCTAGAACCAATGGGTCCCTAGTTACCGATAGAAAGCAGACATTTGTTTAAATGGTTAAGGGAAGGAGCGCCTAAGTAAAGGCTAGGTCTTGGTAATGTGGTGACCCAAATACCACAGAGGTCCGTCGGTTTACAAATATAATGTGTTACTTATATTATGGGTAACACAAAGACCGAGTAAGACCAATGGGGGTGGGATAAATCAGGGGTATGGGTGCAAAAAAGTTAATTTATTACAGATTATATTAAAATGGTACTACATAAACATAAGACATGGATCCATGTGAAAGAAAATTACATATATAATTTTTAAAAAAACAGTGTTAGAATTTGGATGTTGTCCTACTCTAATTCTATATCACTAGTCTGTTAGTGAAACAGATAAAAACATTATATAAAAACAGTCACAATAAATATGGCGCATGAAATGCTACTCTAAAAATTGCCAAAGTGCTTGCAGATATAAATATTGACCAAGTGTTGTATGAAGGAAACCCTAGATGAGCAGTAGGAAAATGTTAAAATGTAACATATAACAATAACATTTTTGGCAGTAAAGATAGAAAAGTGAAAAACAAATCACAAATGAAATAAATACTTCGTAAAAGTCCCAAATATAGAGTTCCAATAGTGTCCAAAATGTTCAAAAATAATCAAAAATAAAATGTTCCAAATGATCCAAAATGTTAGTGTCAATGTGATAGGGTGTGAAATCAAATCCAGGTGCAAAACAAATATAATCCTGGTGCCCAAAAATATATAAAAAAGCGAATACCAAAGGAGCAAAAAATAAAATTCACACTTATTCAATTGCTGTGATGTGATGAATCCAAACTAAAACAGTGATAAAAAACCTTGGAGGTGATCAAATAAACCTTGGAGGTGATCAATTAAAAATAGTTGTTCTTAAATCCTGTGAAAAAAGAAAAATACAACATAGAGCAGTACTGTATACAAATAGTCACAAATATGAAAAGTATCTCACTATATAATCCAACGCGTTTCGGCCCACTTGCAGGGCCTTTCTCAAGACTGATATATGGTGATGTTATTAATCCCTTTATACATCTAACAATAGGCTGTTGGCACCAAAAAACGGGCGTAATTGCGCCAAAATTAGTCCTCTCACCCGGATCTGATTGGGAAACCGGATGTGCTAGTCTGACCTTAGATGTCCATCTATATTAGTTGGTTAATCCGTTATGGAGAAAGAGGGAAATTTGTAATGAACAAAATAGATTCACATACTAACCCTTCTATGTGGACTTTGAATATGTGAAAGCCGCTATTTGTGAGAGGTTATTTCGATAATAGTAAGCGTAGATGTTTGTTATCTCAAACCGGATGTTGCGCTTTGTTTACTTCCGGTTATAGTCAAACCTGAAATCCTCTTTAACCGCAACAACCGGAAGTGGCTATGTTATTAAGGGTGAGCGTTGATGTTTGTTAGCTCAAACCGGATGTTGTGCTATGTTTACTTCCGGTTATCATCAAACCGGAAGTCCTCTTTAACCGCAACAACCGGAAGTATCTATATTGTTTACTTCCGGTGATCGTCCTTCCCACCCAATAGGATGGGGGGAAAATGCATGTGGATATTCGTTGTTTGTTGGGGGATGTAGGCTGAGTGAGTCCTATCATAAATACTTAAGGGTAATATGTAAAAGTATGAAAGTTAAAAGGAAAATATAAAAAAAAAATTTTACCTTTTTTTAATGTTAAAATCTCACTGTAAATGGTTTTCTGATATATGTCAGAGTTTTTATTGCACCATTAAAAAAGTCATATAAATAGAATCCAGATTGTTGGACAGAGGTTTGTACTACAAGCTGATATTGTACATATCAGTGAACTAATTATGGAGATCGGTGTAAACTGTGTTTCCCGTCCAATCTGTTTGTTTAATATAAAGGTATTAAACCTATATATAAATAAAAATGATAAAATGATGATAAAATATAATGAAATATGTTTAAGTACATCAAAACATGTATAAAAATGTCCTGGAAAATGGCATTGGGACATACCACCTATAATGTGGTGGGTTGTACTAAAATTACTTAATATACTTAAGATTCTATCTAAGTCAGCTTTCTAAGTCACTTTTTGGATATAATCTATGATGGAACTTTGAAGTCTAAATCTAACAGCTGTCAAAGATATTAAATGGTTAGTAAGTGACAGGGGTTTCGTCTAACATGATACTCCTGTCGATTGTGTGTGGACTGTGTTAGGTCTGGGTGGGTACTTCTACTTAATATTGAGTAGGTGTGACAGGTCCTCTTTGTTATTAAGACCCTTAGGGTAGAGGCAGTCGAGTTAAAAGATCCATCTGGATTCTGATAGTAGTTTCTTATCATAGTCGCCCCCCCTCCAATTTTGTTTTACGAACTGTATCCCATAGTAGCTTAGATCCTTCAGATTGCTTTTATGGTATGTTGTAAAGTGTCTGTACATGGACGTTTCTGTGTTGCCATGCTCTATCTGTAGGATATGTTTGCGGATTCTGTCTCTCAAATATCTTGAGGTTTGTCCTACGTATTGTAGTCCGCAACTGCATTGAACTATATACATGACCCCCTTACTAGTACATCTTATCAGGTCTTTGATTTGATGTTCCATTCTCGAGTTATGTGAATGAAATGTCTTAATCTTTAAGCCTCTCTTGCATGCTTTGCAGCTGGTGCAAGGAAAGAAACCTTTGACCTTTCTGCCAAAGACATATTTTACGTTAGTTGTCTGTGAACGTGGGATGCTTGGGGAAAGTATACTCTTCAGATTATCCGATCTCCTATAAATGAATTTGGGTTTCTTCGCCAATATCTCTCCTATAGTGTCGTCATTCTTTAATAGATGCCAGTTCTTCTCAATTATTTTCTCTATGAGATTTCTGTTCTCACTATATTGGGTTATGAATGCAACATCTATGGATTTGTTGTCACTATTGGTCTTGGTTTTATCTTCTTTTTCTTTGTATCTCAGGAGTTCCTTTCGGTTCCTTTTTCTGACCTCTTCAATGTTTTTGTTTAAGGCGTCTTCCTCGTATCCTCTGTCTAGGAATCGTGTCTTCAGAATCTCAGCTTGTTTCTCCCATTGTTCCTGGTCTGAACAGTTCTTCTTAAGCCTAAGCAATTGGCCCTTCGGAATGTTCTGTTTCCATTTGCTATGATGGCAGCTGTTGATATGGATGTAGATATTGCAATCCACGGGTTTGAAATAGTTGGAGGTTTCCAATTTACCATCTACGACTGTGATCTTCAAGTCTAAGAATGTGATTTCTGAACTGCTAATTTTGTTTGTGAATTGCAGATTGTGTGTATTGTTATTCATTACACGGATGGTATGTTCCAGATCTTCTATTGAACCCTTCCATATCATTAGTATGTCATCTATATAGCGGTGATAGGAGACCAGGTCCGCGCCCGCCGGGCATGAGTCCCAGAAGATATGCTCCCACTTGCCCATGTACAAATTGGCGTAGCCCATGTACAATCAGATTGAAGTTCAATGATTGGATGAGCCAATAGAATTGACCTCGCATTCTATTGGCTCATCCAATCAGCCAATCGGATTGAACTTCAATCTGATTGGCTGATTAAATCAACCAATCAGATGTTCCTACCTTAATTCCGATTGGCTGATAGAATCCTATTAGCCAATCGGAATTCGAGGGCCGCCATCTTGGGTGACGTCATTTAAAGGAACCGTCATTCGTCGTTCAGTCGTCAGCCAGGATGGATGTTCCGCATCGGAGGTCTTCAGGATGCTGCCGCTCCGCTCCGGATGGATGAAGATAGAAGATGCCGCTTGGATCAACACTTCAATCGGATGGAAGACCTCTTCTGCCCCGCTTGGATGAAGACTTCAACCCGATGGATGACCTCTTCTGCCCCGCTTGGATGAAGAATTTGGCTCGGCTGAGTGAAGACGACTCAAGGTAGGGAGATCTTCAGGGGGTTAGTGTTAGGTTTTTTTAAGGGGGGTTTGGGTGGGTTTTAGAGTAGGGGTATGTGGGTGGTGGGTTGTAATGTTGGGGGGGTATTGTATTTTTATTTACAGGTAAAAGAGCTGATTACTTTGGGGAAATGCCTCGCAAAAAGCCCATTTAAGGGCTGGTAAAAGAGCTGATTACTTTGTAATTTAGGATAGGGTAGGGCATTTTATTATTTTGGGGGGCTTTTTTATTTTATTAGGGGGCTTAGATTAGGTGTAATTAGTTTAAACTTCTTGTAATTTTTTTTATTTTCTGTAATTTAGTGGGGGGGGGTTTGTATTATAATTTAGTTTATTTAATTGTATTTTAGTTTAGATAATTGTAGGTAATTTATTTAATTAATTTATTGATAGTGTAGTGGTAGGTGTATTTGTAACTTAGGTTAGGATTGATTTTACAGGTAATTTTGTAATTATTTTAACTAGGTAGCTATTAAATAGTTATTAACTATTTAATAGCTATTGTACCTAGTTAAAATAAATACAAAGTCGCCTGTAAAATAAATATAAATCCTAACATAGCTACAATGTAACTATTAGTTATATTGTAGCTATATTAGGGTTTATTTTATAGGTAAGTATTTAGTTTTAAATAGGAAAAATGTATTTCATTATAGTAAATTTATTTTGTTTAATTTAAATTATATTTAACTTAGGGGGGTGTTAGGGTTAGACTTAGGTTTAGGGGTAAATAACTTTATTATAGTAGCGGCGACGTTGGGGTCGGGAGATTAGGGGTTAATAATTGAAGGTAGGTGGCGGCGATGTTAGGGAGGGCAGATTAGGGGTTAATACAATTTATTATAGTGTTTGCGAGGCGGGAGTGCGGCGGTTTAGGGGTTAATACATTTATTATAGTGGCGGCGATGTCCGGTCGGCAGATTAGGGGTTAATAAGTGTAGGTAGGTGGCGGCGAGGTTGGGGGGGGCAGATTAGGGGTTATTAAATATAATATAGGTGTCGGCGATGTTGGGGGCAGCAGATTAGGGGTTCATAGCTATAATGTAGGTTGCGGCGGTGTCCGGAGCGGCAGATTATGATTTCATAGTATAATGCAGGTGTCAGCGATAGCGGGGGCGGAAGATTAGGGGTTAATAAGTGTAAGGTTAGGGGTGTTTAGACTCAGGGTTCATGTTAGGGTGTTAGGTGTAGACTTAGAAAGTGTTTCCCCATAGGAAACAATGGGGCTGCGTTAGGAGCTGAACGCTGCTTTTTTGCAGGCCAGCTCAACCCCATTGTTTCCTATGGGGAAATCGTGCACGAGCACATTTTTCCAGCTTACCGCTACCGTAGGCAACGCTGGTATTGAGAGTTGAAGGGAAGCTAAATTTTCTCAACGCTCCCTTTTCTGAGGCTAACGCAGCCATTCAGACAACTCGTAATATCAGCGTTGGCTTAAGGGTGCCCTGGAAAAAAAAAGCAGCGTTAGCACCGCGGGTCTTTACCGTCAAAACTCGTAATCTAGGCGTATGTGTGGCGAGGTGACAATGGAGTAAAATGTCTAAATTTTCACCGCGTAAGCCCTTGCGATGAATATATGATACCCACTTGCAACGCTGGTTCTATTTATGTTAGTTTATGGGTGTAATAACAGCGAGTGATGGATAAAATATACGTGCCGCACTGCTATGCGGCGCCGTATATGTGATCGATTCTCATAGTGTAAGGTCGGGTTACCATAGCAATTCATTAATTCTTTGTCAAGAAATCCGACATTGGATGGAAGTGTTAACACAACGTTAACTTACATCTACACCAAAAGAACGATTGCACGCAATCCACTAAATATTTCACTGGAAACCGGGTACTAAAATTTTTAACGGCTTAATGGAAACAAGCCCTAAGTCAGCATGAAAGTGCAGCCCGACCTAGATGGAGATTTATAAATGTGCCCCAAATGCCTTCAAAATACTGTGTAGTGCATTTTATAAAAAAATAAAGATAGCAGCATCTTTATTTTCTAACAAAATAACTGCACTAGGCTGTATTTTGGAGGTAAAGTTGGCGGGAGTGGGGTGTTAGAAAAAAAAAACGGCACTGAAAAGGCAATGTGAACTGTGTGTTCCCAGTAAATATATATGTATATGCTTATATACATATATATTTATGTTTTAATATGCGTATATACACATATAAATGTAATGCTTTTATTTTTTGTTTCTTTTTCTATATCCCCAAGATTTACACTGTTGGAAAGGTTAGGATATTACCTTTCCAACGGTGGGTCTTGGGGGTCTGTAGCTGCTTAGATGCCTGAGATACAGGCTTCTAAGCAGCATGCCCCCTTTCTCCAACATTGGTGTGTCCGGTCCACGGCGTCATCCTAACTTGTGGGATATTCTCTTCCCCAACAGGAAATGGCAAAGAGTCCGAGCAAAGCTGGTCACATGATCCCTCCTAGGCTCCGCCCACCCCAGTCATTCTCTTTGCCGTTGGACAGGCAACATCTCCACGGAGATGGTTAAGAGTTTTTTTGGTGTTTAAATGTAGTTTTTATTCTTCTATCAAGTGTTTGTTATTTTAAAATAGTGCTGGTATGTACTATTTACTCTGAAACAGAAAAGGATGAAGATTTCTGTTTGTAAGAGGAAGATGATTTTAGCAGACAGTAACTAAAATCGGTTGCTGTTTCCACATAGGACTGTTGAGATGAAGTAACTTCAGTTGGGGGAAACAGTTAGCAGACTTTTCTGCTTAAGGTATGACTAGCCATATTTCTAACAAGACTGTGTAATGCTGGAAGGCTGTCATTTCCCCTCATGGGGACCGGTAAGCCATTTTCTTAGTCAAAAACAAACAGAATAAAGGGCTTATTATGGGCTAAAAAACAGGTAGACATTTTTATGGGCTAAATCGATTGCTTTATTTGTGCATATTATTCAAATTTAGGCTAACAATTGACATTTATAATCTTGGGGAACGTTTATAAAACGGCAGGCACTGTATTGGACACCTTTTTCAGTCAGGGGGCCTTTCTAGTCATAGACTGAGCCTCATTTTCGCGCCATTAATGCGCAGTTGTTTTTTGAGAACAGGGCATGCAGATGCATGTGTGTGGATCTAAGAATCTCTGAAAAAGCTTTTAGAAGGCGTCATTTGGTATCGTATTCCCCTCAGGGCTTGGTTGGGTCTTAGCAAAGACTGTATCTGGGACTGTATAGGGGTTAAATTGAAAAACGTCTCAGGTTCCGTTATTTTAAGGGTTAAAGCTCTGAAATTTGGTGTTCAATACTTTTAAGGCTTTAAGACACTGTGGTGAAAATTTGGTAATTTTTGAACAATTCCTTCATACTTTTTCACATATTCAGTAATAAAGTGTTTTCTGTTTGAAATTTAAAGTGACAGTAACGGTTTTATTTTAAAACGTTTTTTGTGCATTGTTGACAAGTTTAAGCCTGTTTAACATGTCTATACCTTCAGATAAGCTATGTTCTATATGTATGAAAGCCAATGTGTCTCCCCATTTAAATTTATGTGATAATTGTGCCATAGCGTCCAAACAAAGTAAGGACAGTACTGCCACAAATAATGATATTGCCCAAGATGATTCCTCAAATGAGGGGAGTAAACATGATACTACATCATCTCCTACTGTGTCTACACCAGTTTTGCCCATGCAGGAGGCCCCTAGTACATCTAGTGCGCCAATACTTATTACCATGCAACAATTAACGGCTGTAATGGATAACTCCATAGCAAATCTTTTATCCAAAATGCCTACTTATCAGAGAAAGCACGATTGCTCTGTTTTAAACACTGAAGAGCAAGAGGACGCTGATGATAATTGTTCTGTCATACCCTCACACCAATCTGAAGGGGCCATGAGGGAGGTTTTGTCTGAGGGAGAAATTTCAGATTCAGGAAAAATTTCTCATCAAGCTGAACCTGATGTTGTGACATTTAAATTTAAATTAGAACATCTCCGCGCACTGCTTAAGGAGGTGTTATCTACTCTGGATGATTGTGACAATTTGGTCATTCCAGAGAAATTATGCAAGATGGACAGGTTCCTAGAGGTTCCGGTGCCCCCCGACGCTTTTCCTATACCCAAGCGGGTGGCGGATATAGTAAATAAAGAGTGGGAAAAGCCCGGCATACCTTTTGTTCCTCCCCCTATATTTAAGAAATTATTTCCTATGGTCGACCCCAGAAAGGACTTATGGCAGACAGTCCCCAAGGTCGAGGGGGCAGTTTCTACTCTAAACAAACGCACTACTATTCCTATCGAAGATAGTTGTGCTTTCAAAGATCCTATGGATAAAAAATTGGAAGGTTTGCTTAAAAAGATTTTTGTACAGCAAGGCTACCTTCTACAACCAATTTCATGCATTGTTCCTGTCACTACGGCAGCGTGGTTCTGGTTCGAGGAACTAGAAAAGTCGCTCAGTAGAGAAACTCCATATGAGGAGGTTATGGACAGAGTTCACGCACTTAAATTGGCTAACTCTTTTAATTTAGATGCCGCTTTGCAATTAGCAAAATTAGCGGCGAAAAATTCAGGGTTTGCTATTGTGGCGCGCAGAGCGCTTTGGCTAAAGTCTTGGTCAGCGGATGTGTCATCCAAGACAAAATTACTTAACATTCCTTTTAAAGGTAAAACTTTATTTGGACCTGATTTGAAAGAGATTATTTCAGACATCACTGGGGGAAAGGGCCACACCCTTCCACAGGATAGGTCTTTTAAGGCTAAAAATAAGCCTAATTTTCGTCCCTTTCGCTGAAATGGACCAGCCTCTAATTCTGCATCCTCTAAGCAAGAGGGTAATGCCTCACAACCCAAACCAGCCTGGAAACCAATGCAAGGCTGGAACAAAGGTAAGCAGGCCAAGAAGCCTGCCACTGCTAACAAGACAGCATGAAGGAGTAGCCCCCGATCCGGGACCGGATCTGGTGGGGGGCAGACTCTCTCTCTTTGCTCAGGCTTGGGCAAGAGATGTTCAGGATCCTTGGGTGCTAGAAATAGTTTCTCAAGGTTATCTCCTGGAATTCAAGGAACTACCCCCAAGGGGAAGGTTCCACAAGTCTCACTTATCCTCTAACCAAATAAAGAGACAGGCATTCTTACATTGTGTAGAAGACCTGTTAAAGATGGGAGTGATACACCCAGTTCCAATAAAGGAACAAGGAATGGGATTTTATTCCAATCTGTTCGTAGTTCCCAAAAAAGAGGGAACGTTCAGACCAATTTTGGATTTGAAGATCCTAAACAAATTTCTCAGGGTACCATCGTTCAAAATGGAAACTATTCGAATGATTCTACCCACCATCCAGGAAAGTCAATTTATGACTACCGTGGATCTAAAGGATGCGTACCTACATATCCCTATCCACAAGGAACATCATCAGTTCCTAAGGTTCGCTTTTCTGGACAAACATTACCAGTTTGTGGCTCTTCCATTCGGATTAGCCACTGCTCCAAGGATTTTCACAAAGGTGCTAGGGTCCCTTCTAGCGGTTCTAAGACCAAGGGGCATTGCAGTAGTACCTTACTTGGACGACATTCTAATACAAGCGTCGTCCCTGTCAAAGGCAAAGGCTCATACGGACATCGTTCTAGCCTTTCTCACATCTCACGGATGGAAGGTGAACAAAGAAAAGAGTTCTCTGTCCCCGTCAACAAGAGTTCCCTTCTTGGGAACAATAATAGATTCCTTAGAAATGAGGATTTTTCTGACAGAGGTCAGAAAATCAAAACTTCTAAGCTCTTGTCAAGTGCTTCATTCTGTTCCTCGTCCTTCCATAGCGCAGTGCATGGAAGTAATAGGATTGATGGTTGCAACAATGGACATAGTTCCTTTTGCACGAATTAATCTAAGACCATTACAACTGTGCATGCTCAAACAGTGGAATGGGGATTATACAGACTTGTCTCCAATGATTCAAGTAGATCAAAAGACCAGAGATTCACTCCGTTGGTGGCTGACCCTGGACCATCTGTCCCAGGGAATGAGCTTCCGCAAGCCAGAGTGGGTCATTGTCACGACCGACGCCAGTCTAGTGGGCTGGGGTGCGGTCTGGGAATCCCTGAAAGCTCAGGGTCTATGGTCTCTGGAAGAGTCTCTTCTCCCGATAAACATTCTGGAACTGAGAGCGATATTCAATGCTCTCAGAGCTTGGCCTCAACTAGCAAAGGCCAAATTCATAAGGTTCCAATCAGACAACATGACGACTGTTGCTTATATCAATCATCAAGGGGGAACAAAGAGTTCCCTGGCGATGAAAGAAGTGACCAAAATAATTCAATGGGCGGAGGATCACTCCTGCCACTTGTCTGCGATCCACATCCCAGGAGTGGAAAATTGGGAAGCAGATTTTCTGAGTCGTCAGACATTTCATCCGGGGGAGTGGGAACTCCATCCGGAAATCTTTGCCCAAATAACTCAATTATGGGGCATTCCAGACATGGATCTGATGGCGTCTCGTCAGAACTTCAAGGTTCCTTGCTACAGGTCCAGATCCAGGGATCCCAAGGCGACTTTAGTAGATGCACTAGTAGCACCTTGGACTTTCAACCTAGCTTACGTATTCCCACCGTTTCCTCTCATTCCCAGGCTGGTAGCCAGGATCAATCAGGAGAGGGCCTCGGTGATCTTGATAGCTCCTGCGTGGCCACGCAGGACTTGGTATGCAGACCTGGTGAATATGTCATCGGCTCCACCATGGAAGCTACCTTTGAGACAGGACCTTCTTGTTCAAGGTCCATTCGAACACCCAAATCTGGTCTCCCTCCAACTGACGGCTTGGAGATTGAACGCTTGATTCTATCAAAGCTTGGGTTTTCAGATTCGGTGATAGATACTCTGGTTCAGGCCAGAAAACCTGTAACTAGAAAAATTTACCATAAAATAAGGAAAAAATATATCTGTTGGTGTGAATCCAAAGGATTCCCATGGAATAAGATAAAAATTCCTAAGATTCTCTCCTTTCAAGAAGGTTTGGAGAAAGGATTATCTGCAAGTTCCCTAAAGGGACAGATCTCTGTTTTATCTGTCTTACTACACAAAAGACTGGCAGCTGTGCCAGATGTTCAAGCATTTGTTCAGGCTCTGGTTAGGATCAAGCCTGTTTACAGACCTTTGACTCCTCCCTGGAGTCTAAATCTAGTTCTTTCAGTTCTTCAAGGGGTTCCGTTTGAACCCTTACATTCCATAGATATTAAGTTACTATCTTGGAAAGTTTTGTTTTTGGTTGCACTTTCTTCTGCTAGAAGAGTTTCAGAGTTATCTGCTCTGCAGTGTTCTCCTCCTTATCTGGTGTTCCATGCAGATAAGGTGGTTTTGCGTACTAAGCCTGGTTTTCTTCCTAAAGTTGTTTCTAACAAAAATATTAACCAGGAGATAGTTGTACCTTCTTTGTGTCCGAATCCAGTTTCAAAGAAGGAACGTTTGTTACACAATTTGGACGTTGTCCGTGCTCTAAAGTTCTATTTAGAGGCTACTAAAGATTTCAGACAAACATCTTCCTTGTTTGTTGTTTATTCTGGTAAAAGGAGAGGTCAAAAAGCGACTTCTACCTCTCTTTCCTTTTGGCTTAAAAGCATCATCCGATTGGCTTATGAGACTGCCGGACGGCAGCCTCCTGAAAGAATCACAGCTCACTCCACTAGGGCTGTGGCTTCCACATGGGCCTTCAAGAACGAGGCTTCTGTTGACCAGATATGTAAGGCAGCGACTTGGTCTTCACTGCACACTTTTGCCAAATTTTACAAATTTGATACTTTTGCTTCTTTGGAGGCTATTTTTGGGAGAAAGGTTTTGCAAGCTGTGGTTCCTTCCGTTTAGGTGACCTGATTTGCTCCCTCCCTTCATCCGTGTCCTAAAGCTTTGGTATTGGTTCCCACAAGTAAGGATGACGCCGTGGACCGGACACACCAATGTTGGAGAAAACAGAATTTATGCTTACCTGATAAATTACTTTCTCCAACGGTGTGTCCGGTCCACGGCCCGCCCTGGTTTTTTAATCAGGTCTGATGAATTATTTTCTCTAACTACAGTCACCACGGTATCATATGGTTTCTCCTATATATATTTCCTCCTGTCCGTCAGTCGAATGACTGGGGTGGGCGGAGCCTAGGAGGGATCATGTGACCAGCTTTGCTGGGACTCTTTGCCATTTCCTGTTGGGGAAGAGAATATCCCACAAGTAAGGATGACGCCGTGGACCGGACACACCGTTGGAGAAAGTAATTTATCAGGTAAGCATAAATTCTGTTTTTCCTATACTTAACATTGTTATCTTTAAATAAAGTTGTGCAGTGACATCACATCATTGCGTGTGACGTTACCGCAAGCAGCATAGTCAAACAGGCAGAGTTCATTAA
This sequence comes from Bombina bombina, assembly GCF_027579735.1. Classification (NCBI taxonomy): domain Eukaryota; kingdom Metazoa; phylum Chordata; class Amphibia; order Anura; family Bombinatoridae; genus Bombina; species Bombina bombina. Next base: position 166,367,964 of record NC_069505.1, on the reverse strand, counting down.
CAGTTAAACAGTCCAGCAATTCAGGGGTTAAGGCAAGCAGAGTAGTCAAACAGGCAGAGTTCAGCAACAGTGAATCAATACAGCAATTCAGCATACAGATATACAGCACCAAGGAGCACAAGAAGTAACACCTATACTTGGGCACAGGTGAGAGAGACTGAGGCCTTTACATAGGGAAGACAGGGCGGACTGTGATGATGTCATCACCATGCTGCAGTTACACTGCCGTATCCCTAGCAACAGGAGGAGTGCCTGTGTCTGTGGCAACGGCCACAGCAGAGCAGAGGAGCAGCGTGACAATAAACACATACACGTTAATGTATATGCATATACACATATTAACACATAAATATATATATGTATATAAGCATATACATATATATATTTACACTTTGCTGCCATTGCTGCGCTACTTACCCCGTTTGCTGTGCAAGGTTCTCATGCCGTATCTCACGGCATGAGAATGAAGCTCCCATAGGAGCCTATCAAAGCGCGCTCTCGTGAGCACAATGCTTCCCAGCTTGCGCTGGTATTACATTGTGGAACACAAATATCGCTTTCACTAAGGCAATATTTAGCGCTCCACTTGTAATCTGGCCCTGTGTGAGCAGAGTATAAGATGTAAATCCAGGTCCCAGCAGCTCACTGTAGTGGGATATGGTTCGTCTCTCGTGATCATCACTCTGTGGATAGCAAACAGTTGTGTCAGAAATGATAGATGGTAAAAACAGTAGATGCACTCACGTGTAATATTGCACCAAGACAGGAGGTCCAAACAAGGCAAGCTGGAATCTCACAGTTATCCAGCAGACTAATATCCCATAAGTCACCAATGGCAGTCTCCGACCGGCTCATATATGTGGGGATAGTAAATATATAGCAAGTTGATAAAATTAAAACTGGATTTATTAAAAACAATTTAAAAGAGTATAACAAGCGATGCGCTTCTCAGCTCAATCAGCTATTTCATCAAACTTGTATAAAACTAAAAAACTAATATATATAGACAAACAATATCCTCCTCATTGGTTACAAATTGGCAAAATCTGTGTGAAGTGCTGGCCAAAGAAGAACACAACCCTTGAACCTCATTGGACAATAAAAAGTAAAAAAGTATATTTCGAGTGATACAAATCTAGCCCAAATTCACATATTCTTTATCTCTTTTTCCTTTTCTCCTCTAATAACAAATACCTAAATTACAAGTTTTGTGCTATAAAGTGTGCGAAATGAACGCAACAAAAGTTGTGTTATTTCACCCTCTATAGCGCTGCCAATATGAGTTTTTGAGAAACCGGCTTGTGCGTGCAATATGGTTGCGTTGAGCTCCATAACGCACAAAATACAAGCACTGCTTGTACGTGCTCGTGCAAGCTTTCCCCATAGACATCAATGGGGAGAGAGTGTTAGAAAAAACACCTGAAGTGCGGAATGAAAAGCTCCGTAACGCAACCCCATTGATGTATATGGGGAAAAAAAGTTACGTTTGAACCTAACACCCTAACATAAACCCCACGTCTAAACACCCCTAATCTGTTGCCCCCGACACCTACATAATGTTATTAACCCCTAATCTGCCGCCCCCGACATCGTCGTCACCAAAATAAATCTATTAGCCCCTAATCTGCCACTCCCGATATCGCCGCCACTATACTAAAGTTATTAACCCCTATTCCCCCGCACCCCAACATCGCCCAGACTATAATAAAAATATTAACCCCTATCCCGCCGCTCCCCGAAACCGCTGCCACTAAAAAAGTTATTAACCCCTAAACCTCTGGCCTCCCACATCACTACCACTAAATAAACATATTAACCCCTAAACCGCCAGCCCCCACATTGCAACAACCTAAATTAAACTATATTAACCCCTAAATCTAACCCTAACCCTAAACCTAACCCTAAACCTAACACCCCCTAACTTTAACATAATTAAAATAGAGCTAAATTAAAGTTACAATTATTAACTAAATAATACCTATTTAAAACTAAATACATACTTGCCTATGAAATAAAACCTAAGCTAGCTACAATAAAACTAATAGTTATATTGTAGCTAGCTTAGGTTTTTATTTCACAGGTAAGTTTGTATTTATTTTAACTAGGTAGACTAGTTAGTAAATAGTTATTAACTATTTACTAACTACCTAGTTAAAAAAATACAAACTTAACTGTGAAATAAAACCTAAGCTGCCTTACACTAAAACATTACAAAAATAAAAAAACCTACCATAACAAAAAATAAAAAACACTAAAATTACAAAAAATATAAAAACCTACCTACTATCTTTTTTTGAAAAACAAACACCCCCTAACAGTATTACAAACCCCCCACACCCCAAATCCACAAAATAAAAATACAGTAAAACCTAATCTAACCATTGCCATGAAAAGGGAATTTGTAAACACCACAAAAAGAAAAAAAACATTATACAAAATAAGAAACAAATTATCCAAAATAATAAAAATTATTCTTATTCTAATACCCCGTTTAAAAAAAAAAAACCCAAAATAAAAGAACCCTAATCTATAATAAACTACCAATAGGCGGTCCCGGTCCCGCGATGAATGAAGATGGAGCCACGGGGATGAAGTCCGTTCAAGCAGGACTTCAGCAACTGTGAGTACCCTAAAGAGGGTTTTTTTTAAGGTTTTTTGGGGTTGTTTTTTTTTAGATTAGGGTTTGGGCATTTCTTAAAAGAGCTGAATGCACTTTTAAGGGCGAGAAAAAGATCTGAATGCCCTTTTAAGGGCAATGCCCATACTAATGCCCTTTTCAGGGCAATGGGTAGATTAGGTTTTTTTTAGTTAGGTTTTTTATTTTGGGGGGTTGGTTGGGTGGTGGGTTTTACTGTTGGCGGGTCTGTATTTTTTTTCAGGAAAAAGAGCTGATTTCTTTAGGGCAATGGTTATTGTAGGCTACGGGGTGTTTTTATTTTGGGGGGCTTTTTATTTTGATAGGGCTATTAGATTAGGTGTAATATTTTTATTTTGGATAATTTTGTTTGTTATTTTTCGTAATTTAGTGTTTGTTATTTTTGTACCATTTTTTTTCTTATTTTTTGTAATTTAATATTTTTTATTTTTTGTAATTGTAGATTTAATTTATTTAGTAGGGTTAGTTTTTTTAAAAAATGTAATTTAATACATTTAATTGATAGTTATTTTAATTTTAGTCTAATAGTAATGTTAGTTTAATTTATAGTTTAAGCTTAGTTTTTTTTAATTTCACAGGTAAGAGTTTTTATTTATTTTAAGATAGGGATCTTGTAATTTTAATTTAAAGTTAGGGGGTTGATAGGTTTAGGGGTTAATAGTTTAATTTAGTTTTTGGCGATGTGGGGGGCTATCGGTTTAGGGGTTAATAGGTTTATTTAGTGGTAGTGATGTGGGAGGCCAGATGTTTAGGGGTTAATAACTTTATTTAGTGGCGGCGATGTCGGGGAGCGGCGGAATAGGGGTTAATCTATTTATTATAGTTTGAGCAATGTTGGGGTTGGGGAATAGGGGTTAATAACTTTAGTATAGTGGCGACGATGTCGGGGAGTGGTGGAATAGGGGTTAATACATTATTAGTGGCGGCGATGTTGGGAGCCGCAGATTAATTTAATTTTTTGTTTGTGATGCGGGAGGGCCTCGGTTTAGAGGTTAATAGGTAGTTTATGGGTGTTAGTGTACTTTGTAACACTTTAGTTATGAGTTTTATGTACAGTTTTGTTGTATAAAACTCATAACTACTGCTCTCAGATGGCGGTACGGATCTGGTTGTTATAGGGTGTAACGCAAGTTTTTTAGCCTCATCGCAAAATTTTGTAATGGCAGCGCTATGGGAATCCCATGGAAAAAACGTAACTTTTTCGAGTGCAGGTCTGAGGTTGCGTTACAGGCTAAAAGGCTTGCCGTACAGCTATACCGACAAGACTCGTAATGGCTGTGTTGCTGTATAATCGCTGAAATTACCATTTTTTCAGCTTTAAAACACGAACGCAAAACTTGTAATCTACCTGAAATTGTGTCTAACCATGCTTGCCTAAAAAACAACATGTAACCCAAATGATATTGTTGTTTTTCAAATTGCTTGCCTATTATGCAATATTGTGATGGTCATGGTACATACACAATTTGATATACAGGCTGCTGTTATACAATAGGAATATCAAATTCTACATGAAAACAATAACAAGTGTTTTATTAGCTGACTATGGCATTGCCTGATATATACTGTTTGGGGCATTGGGGACATGAAACCCAAACTATTTTTTTTATGATTCAGATAGAACATACAATTTTAAACAACATTCCATATTACTTCTTTTCTCAAATTTGCTTTGTTCACTTGGTATCCTTTGTTGAAGGAGCAGCAATGCACTACTGGGAGCAAGTAGAACACATAAGAGGCATATGTGTGCAGCCACCAATCAGCAGCTAACTCCCAGGAGTGCATTGCTGCTCCTGAATATACCTAGGTATGCTTTTCAATAAAGTATAGCAAGAGAACAAAGCAAATTGGATAATAGAAGTACATTTTAAAGATGTTTCAAATTGCATGCTCTATCTGAATTATAAATGAAAATGTGTTCCATGTCCCTTTAAAATGACGTAGCTAACACAGACCAGGTACACTTTTTGTTTGGGGCCTTGCTTGAGCATAAATATGATTCTTTTTTACACATTACTAGGGCCATGTTTTTAAAAAGTATATTTTTTTAGTCATTTGACTTTTTAACCTTCTGTTGTGTTGTACATTTGCTTTTTGGGAGACACAATATTTTATTAGGAAAAAGAATGTCAAATATTTCCACAATAACCGGTTGAGTTATGAGCATATATGCACTTAATATAAGCACATTTTTCCTATTTCTGATTTTTTTACTTTAAAGGGACAGTCAACCATAGAATTGTTATTGTTTTAAAAGATAGATAATCCCTTTATTACCCATTCCCCAGTTTTGCATAACCAACACAGTTATATTAATACACTTTTTACCTCTGTGATTATCTTGTATCTAGGAACCTTCTTCCAGCCCCCTGATCACATGACTGTGACTGTTTATTATCTATTGTCTTAAATATAGCATTGTATTGTGCTAGATCTTAAATAAGTTTCTGTGCCTGAACACAGTGTTATCTATATGGCCCACGTGTACTTTCTGTCTCTTTGTGTTGAAAAGAGATTTAAAAAGCATGTGATAAGAGGCAGCCCTCAAAGGCTTAGAAATTAGCATTTGAGCCTACCTATGTTTAGTTTAAACTAAGAATACCAAGAGAAAAAAGCAAATTTGATGATAAAAGTAAATTGGAAAGTCAATTAAAATTAAAAGTCCTATCTGAATAATGAAAGTTTAATTTAGATTTGACTGTCCCTTTAAGTAACATAATATGGTATAGCTGGACAGGTTTTGTCCCAATGCTTTAAAATGCCTAAACTATGTAATCAAAGAGTATGCAAAGAGGTTAAACACATGGTTTAAGTCAGTTCCAGAGCATCATTCCACGCCCTGGAGATAGCTGAACCCATCTGAAAAGCCAGTGACAAGAGGTAAATGTGTGTAACCACCATTAGCCCTCTATCTACCAATAGTGCATTGCTGCTCCAGAACCTACCGCAGAGAATAGTCTAAATAGTGAAAGTTTAATTTTTACTTTAATGTCCCTTTAAGTAATTTGTATATATGTCTGCCTGTTTAAAAAATAAATAAAAAAGAATTGTACCGGGTGCAATCTGGAGACAACAGTAATTCATGAAATGGGCGAAGGGTGTGAGGTAAATTTGTTTCTAAAAGGATTAAGCTCAGAACTCTCAGCAACGGGGAGCTTACACCGCTTAGCTTTATGAATTTCACAGTTGCCTGTGAAGTGAGTTTGAGTTTTATTTAGTCAAGGTCACTTTCCCTCTTTTTTTTTTTAAACTATGTGTCCCAAAGAAGCGAGTTTTCTGTGTTGTATAATTATAGAAATTAATTTATAAATTAGGCATGTGGTATATTGGTATATTCATTTATTTAAAACTCACAACAGGTAAGGCCAAGCCCACTTGGAGTAATGTACCCAGGGGTTTATATATATATACACACACACAGACAGATGGAAATGATAGATGATTGATAGATAGATGATAGATAGATAAATAGATGGATAAATGTTTCACTTCTTTTTGTTTCTTGTTGTACAGACTGATCTAACAACGGCTGAAGCAGAAAACACTCTACAATACCTGGAAAGGATGCTTACTAACTTGCTGTTTGAGTGTTCCACTCAGACCATATCTCCAGAGATCCCAGCTGCTAAAAGCCGAAGAGCCATAAAGATAAAAGCCTACAAAAACGGGGCAGGATTTAAAAATGGAAAACTTATAATTGCTGGGACATTTGCAATGGTAAGTTCTCATCATAGTTAACCAAGTTCTTATTTAAAACTAAGTTGTCAAAATATTCCAAGTAGCATTGCCACCTACATTGACAATATAAAGTAAAGGATCCCTTTTAAATATTTCACGAATCCTAATAAGCATGCCTATTAACCCCCAAATTGACATAACCCCCACTACAAACTATACTTATACTACTGAACCCCCTAACCACCAATACACCACAGCAAACTATCCCAACACTACCTAACCCCCTAATTGCCAATACCAATACACCACAGCAAACTATCCCTACACTAACTAACCCCCTAACTTCCAATACCCCAGCGCAAACTATCCCAACACTACCTAACCCCCTAATTGCCAATACCAATACACCACAGCAAACTATCCCTACACTAACTAACCCCCTAACTTCCAATACCCCAGCGCAAACTATCCCAACACTACCTAACCCCCTAATTGCCAATACCAATACACCACAGCAAACTATCCCTACACTACCTAACCCCCTAATTGCCAATACCAATACACCACAGCAAACTATTCCTACACTACCTAACCCCCTAATTGCCAATACACCACAGCAAACTATCCCTACACTACCTAACCCCCTAATTGCCAATACCAATACACCACAGCAAACTATCCCTACACTACCTAACCCCCTAATTGCCAACACCAATAAACCACAGCAAACTATCCCTACACTACCTAACCCCCTAATTGCCAATACCAATACACCACAGCAAACTATCCCTACACTAACTAACCCCCTAACTTCAAATACCCCAGCGCAAACTATCCCTACACTTCTTAACCACTAATACCCCACCACAATCTACCCCTAACCCCCATTACAAATGTCTCCTATACTACTTAACCCCCAAACAGCTAACCTCTGAAGAATGAAAGTTTTTTCTATTGGCTAATAGAATTTTAGTAACCACCCAAAAAGAAACCTATCTTTAAAAAATCCTATGCTAAAAAAAGATGCCCTGATTAAACTCTTTTGCTAAATAAATAAATAAATAAAAAAAAAACTATCCTAAAAAAAAGCCCTAATGCTAAACCCCAAAGGTTAGTACTTACTAACTTGAATCTGGCTCCTTAGGTGGTCAGCTCTTCATCCATAGCGGTGCTCTGCTGGGGCTGTCCTTTTCCATCCGACCCGTCTTCTTCCATATTCCATCCAATGCTTCTTGTTTTCACAACAACGGGAACAAGTGTGCCCCTATTTTAGCCTAATTTATATGGGTCTTTATGAATCCCAGTATCTTTATTGCAACACTTTTGGGGCAAACCTGGCCTTCTACGTTAGATATATTGAGGATCTTATATTTATTTGGGAAGGTGACATCTTAATAATAATGCCTTTTTACTTCTATTATCTAATTTGCTTCATTCTCTTGATAGCCTTTGTTGAAAAGCATATATAAATAGGCTCCGTAGCTGCTGATCGGTGGCTACATATACAGTAGATGCCTTGTGTGATTGGCTCACCCATGTGCATTGCTATTTCTTCAACAAAGGATATCTGAAGAATGAAGAAAAATAAATAATAATGGAAGTAAATTAGAATGTTGTTTAAAATTATATTCTCTATCTGAATCATGAAATGAAAATGTTGGGTTTCATGTCCCTTTTACCTTTGAAAGGATATATTGTAATAATTTCCTTGATTTTCCAAGTAACCATTATAAAAATACGAAACCAATGTTCCATTCAGCCAATTTAGAAGAATGCAAGAAACTGTTCCACCCTTGAGGATCAATCCCTAGTTTAAAAGAGAGATTTATACATAAAGTTTATCAATTAGACCTAATCAAACACAGTTTAGATAGGCAAGGAAACATAAAGGGTGTAATACCTGGACTCTATTAAGAATTGGGAATTAGGTTCAAGTTCCACTCAGTCTCACAAAATAGCGGAATTAATAAAATAATCCCTGTTCTGCTCATAGACTGAGGGCCCAAAAGGGAATAGCAGCAATGTGTTGCAGAGATTGCAAACTGTCTCTTTAAATATTGGTGCTTTGAGCTGTAACCACTCCAAATAGCAAGGTATAACAAACACTCCCAGTGTAGCAAAGTTATCAACAGACAGGATAAAATGAATCAATCACACTCAATATTGCAGATTATTTGTATTCCAGTTAATATGGATATCAGAAACAATGGTGCAGTCTCTTTATAAACAGATGCAGCAAGTTCAGGATTAATTACAGGAATGTCTAGAGAATGCAGGCAATATATAAATCAAGTCTTGCAAGGCAAATGTGCAGAGTTTTAGAGAACAAGTTTAAAGTAATCTCACCCCAGGAGTTGCAGTTCGTTTGGCAGCTACAGTGTGATGAGAGACAGAGAGAGTCAGGAAGTGCTGGAGAGCAGGAGGAGGTGCCAGTAAGGAAGGTAAGACTTACAATTCCAGCAGGGTATCCAGGAATATGCCTGTGAAAGGAGAGGTAAAGATTATAGTATAAGGTTTGAGAAGGGATACATGGAATGAAGGATGTATCGGTAGAGTTTCCGGCAAATCCAAAGTTACAGCATTAGGATTAATAATTTTAACAATGGAAAAAGGACCAATATAGAGGGCTCCGAGTTTTCTTGAAGGATACTTGAGTCTTAAATGTTTAGTGGAAAGCCAAACAAAATCACCCACCTGATAAGATGGAGAGACACGCCTTCGTAGATCATAATAAACCTTTTGGTGGGCTTGAGCGGTCTTGAGATTGTCTTGAATCACAGTAAAATGTTGAGCTAGTTCATTCAACATGTCATTAACCAATGGGGAAGTACTCTCTTCTCTGGTATATAGATGAAATCGGGGATGAAAACCATAATTAGCGTAGAATGGGGACATCTTAGTTGATGAATTTAATGTATTGTTGAAAGCGAATTCAGCCGTGGGTAAAAGAGAAAACCAATTATCTTGTAGTTGAGTGCAATAGCACCTTAAATACTGTTCGAGAGTCTGATTTGTTCTCTCGGTCTGGCCGTTTGTCTGGGGATGATAGGAAGTGCTGAGCCGAGGTTGAATTTTAAGAATGTGGCAAAGCTGGGTCCAGAACTTGGAGGTAAATTGCGAACCCCTATCTGAAGTGATGGTATCCGGAAGACCATGTAATCTGACAATATGTGTGAGAAAAAGTTGAGCAGTTTCTGAAGCAGTGGGTAGCGAATGTGATGGGAGAAAATGTGCCATCTTTGTAAATAAGTCCACTACAACCATTATACAACTATGGTTGTTTGACGGAGGTAATTCTACAATGAAATCCATTGCAATGTCCTTCCATGGTTTATTTGGTATGGGTAGAGGCATGAGGAAACCATAAGGATGTGCTCTGTCATTTTTGACTTTGGCACAGGTATCACAGGACTTAATGAAGTTAGTAACATCAGAATTCATAGCAGGCCACCAGAAGTCTCGTCTAAGTAATTCAATTGTTTTATGTATACCAGGATGTCCAGATACAATTGAGTTATGTGTTGAATTGAGTATTTCAGTACGAAGTTGTAAAGGTACATATACCTTTCCTTGGTGATAATATAGGTCATCTTTACCTTTCTCAAGGATGCTAGTAGGCAGATCTTGATCTTGTTGTTGGGCTAGTCTTAACTGAGTTGAAGAATCGATACTTAAAGCGATGAACCTCTCTTGAGGTATTACGGTTGACTCGGGAACAGCAAAGGTGGGTCTTGGATCTTTCCTCGACAGAGAATCGGCCTTTCCGTTTTTACTTCCAGGACGGAATGTGATATTATAATCAAACCTGGAGAAGAACAAATTCCATCTAATCTGGTGTGCAGACAAGGTCTTATTAGTTTTTAGATACTCTAGGTTTTTGTGGTCCGTGTAAATTAGTATAGGATATTTGGTGCCCTCAAGTAGGTGTCTCCAAAATTCTAGTGAGCTCTTAATTGCCAAGAGCTCTTTCTCACCAATCGGATAGTTGACTTCAGAACTGGTCATAATTCTTGAGAAAAATCCAACTGGGTGAAGAGGATCTTTAGGAGACATACGTTGGGACAAAATAGCTCCAAAGGCATAATCTGACGCGTCCACTTCCAAGACATATTGTAATTGGGGATCAGGAAATTTAAGGATAGGTGCTGTAGTAAAAGCTTTATTTAATTTATTAAATGCTGTATTAGCCTGTGATGTCCATAAAAATGGAGTATGGGAACCTGTGAGAGCAGTTAAGGGTTTAGCTATTAGAGAGAAATTTTTTATGAATTTTCTATAAAAGTTCGAAAATCCAATAAAACACTGTACATCTTTCTTAGTTTTGGGAATGGGCCATGATGCTATAGCCTCTACCTTTTTATTCTCCATCTGTATGCCCTGAGGAGATATATGGTATCCCAAGAAAGAGATAGTATCAGTATTAAAGATACATTTTTCTGGTTTGGCAAACAATGAGTTTTGTCTCAGTCGCTGTAACACAGTTCTGTGATATGTGTTGGTCAAATGTTTTAGAGTAAATGAGTATGTCATCAAGGTACACAATCATATACACATCCAAAAGGTCACGAAACAAGTCATTGATGAAACTCTGAAATGTAGCTGGGGCATTACATAGCCCAAACGGCATGACCGTATACTCAAACAATCCATATCTTGTTCTAAACGCAGTCAGCCATTCATGTCCAGCTTTTACTCTTATTAAATTTTATGCCCCTCTTAGGTCAAGTTTTGTAAATATCGTAGCTGCCTGAAGTCGTTCTATTATTTCAGGTATGAGGGGTAGCGGGTATCTGTTTTTCTTGGTTCGTTTGTTCAGTTCCCTATAGTCAATTATAGGTCTTAAGGTGTCGTCTTTATTACGAACAAAAAACATACCTGCCCCAGCGGGTGACGTAGAGGGCCTAATAAAGCCCTTTCTTAGGTTATCATCAAGGTATTGTTTTAAATGTACTAGCTCTGGTTCTGACAGTGGATATATATGCCCATAAGGAATATCAGAACCTGGTAGGAGCTCTATTGGGCAGTCATATGATCTATGAGGTGGTAACCTCTCTGCTTCTACTTTATCAAATACATCTGAGTAGTCAGAATAACAGTCAGGAATAAGATGTTGTTCTGACGTGGTCTGAAGAATATGTGTGAATGTAAAACAAGTGTTAGTGCAATACTCAGAAACAAAGTTTACCTCTGAAGTATTCCACACAATATGTGGTTCGTGTGTTTGTAACCACCGTAAGCCTAGTACAATAGGAAAAAGAGGAGAGGCTATAACATCAAAGGTAACATGTTCCCTATGACCTGAAGTAGTGGTCATTAGAAGAGGTGTGGTAAGGTGAGTGATTGGCCCAGATGAAATAAAAGAACCATCTATAACACGGATGGCAAGTGAATCACCTCTTTTTATTAATGGAATATCATACAACTCTGTGAAAGACTCATCTATTAAATTACCAAAAGTTCCAGAGTCAATAATTGCTTGGGTCTGTATTCTTTGGGTTTCCCACTGTAGAGTAACAGAGAGATTACAATGAGTATTAGAAAATGTGCTATTTGTACAGATAATGTTACTAGAATTTCTCTTACCCTTCTGTTTAAGAAGACTTGGGCATTCTTTGACAGAATGTGTCTTTGCTGCACAATATAAACATAAATTGTTTATCCTTCTTCTATTTTTCTCTTCAGCGGAAAATGGTCCTTTAGTAAAGGCCACTTCCATTGGTTCATCCAAACGTAGAGTGGGGTTTGGATAAGCAGATGTGGGAGGCCTTTTCCAAGTATGTTCTGTGGGAGCTTTTTCATGTCTGCGCTCTCTTAGACGGCGATCAATAGTAACCACTTGGGTCATAAGGGCATCCAGAGTGGTTGGCATAGAACCCCGGGCTAGTTCATCCTTTATTAGATCTGATAACCCTTGGCGAAACTGGAAAAATAGAGCTGCCTCATTCCAGAGGGTGTCAGGTGCCCATCTTTTAAAATCTGAAATGTAATCTTCAGCAGGGCGTTTGTTCTGTTTTAGAGCTTTAAGGGCTATCTCAGCGGTGCTCTGTTTGTTCTTGTCTTCATAGAGAAAAGACATTTTATCAAAGAACAACTGAAGTGAATCCAACACTGGATCGTTGGTTTCGAAAAAATTAGTAGCCCAAGTTTTAGGTTCCCCTTTAAGATATGATATCACGGTAAGAACCTTGATACGATCAGTGGGATATGTTTTAGGTTTGAGTGAAAAATATAACAAACAGGAGTTTTTAAACTCCCTGAAAGAGTTCCTATCACCTGTGAACCTTTCAGGGGGACAAACCTGAGGTTCATGCTGAGTCTCAGATACTGAAGGTCTTTTATCAATATGATCTCTGATTACAGTACGTAAATATTGATTCTCAGATTGGATCTCTCTTATCCCCTGTATTAAGAGATCCATATTCTGAGTGAGAGCATTCACCTTATTTGTAAGGTCTGCTATTTCCATTATAATTCCTTTTATGGCTTAGTATTTTGTAATACCTGGACTCTATTAAGAATTGGGAATTAGGTTCAAGTTCCACTCAGTCTCACAAATTAGCGGAATTAATAAAATAATCCCTGTTCTGCTCATAGACTGAGGGCCCAAAAGGGAATAGCAGCAATGTGTTGCAGAGATTGCAAACTGTCTCTTTAAATATTGGTGCTTTGAGCTGTAACCACTCCAAATAGCAAGGTATAACAAACACTCCCAGTGTAGCAAAGTTATCAACAGACAGGATAAAATGAATCAATCACACTCAATATTGCAGATTATTTGTATTCCAGTTAATATGGATATCAGAAACAATGGTGCAGTCTCTTTATAAACAGATGCAGCAAGTTCAGGATTAATTACAGGAATGTCTAGAGAATGCAGGCAATATATAAATCAAGTCTTGCAAGGCAAATGTGCAGAGTTTTAGAGAACAAGTTTAAAGTAATCTCACCCCAGGAGTTGCAGTTCGTTTGGCAGCTACAGTGTGATGAGAGACAGAGAGAGGTGCTGTGAAATCCGTTTCTGTGTAACAGCTTGCAGACTGAGTCAGGAAGTGCTGGAGAGCAGGAGGAGGTGCCAGTAAGGAAGGTAAGACTTACAATTCCAGCAGGGTATCCAGGAATATGCCTGTGAAAGGAGAGGTAAAGATTACCTTAACAGAAGCTCTTACTTCAGACTGTCAGGGCAGAGAGAGCTTAATGCTGCAGCAGTGGTCGTTTTCCAGGTTACAGCTGACAAAGGAGAGATGGTAAATTAACCCCTTAATGACCACAGCACTTTTCCATTTTCTGTCCGTTTGGGACCAAGGCTATTTTTACATTTCTGCAGTGTTTGTGTTTAGCTGTAATTTCCCTCTTACTCATTTACTGTACCCACACATATTATATACCGTTTTTCTCGCCATTAAATGGACTTTCTAAAGATACCATTATTTTCATCATATCTTATAATTTACTATAAAAAATTTTATAAAATGAGGAACAAATTGAAAAAAACACACTTTTTCTAACTTTGACCCCCAAAATCTGTTACACATCTACAACCACCAAAAAACACCCATGCTAAATAGTTTCTAAATTTTGTCCTGAGTTTAGAAATACCCAATGTTTCCATCTTCTTTGCTTTTTTTGCAAGTTATAGGGCCATAAATACAAGTAGCACTTTGCTATTTCCAAACCATTATTTTTCAAAATTAGCGCTAGTTACATTAGAACACTAATATCTTTCAGGAATCTCTGAATATCCATTGACATGTATATATTTTTTTTTAGTAGACATCCCAAAGTATTCATCTAGGTCCATTTTGGTATATTTCATGCCACCATTTCACCGCCAAATGCGATTAAATACAAAAAATTGTTCACTTTTTTACAAATTTTTTCACAAACTTTTGGTTTCTCACTGAAATTATTTACAAACAGCTTGTGCAATTATGGCTTAAATGGTTGTAAATTCTTCTCTGGGATCCCCTTTGTTCAGAAATAGCAGACATATATGGCTTTGGTGTTGCTTTTTAGTAATTAGAAGGCTGCTAAATGCCACTGCGCACTACAAGTGTATTATGCCCAGCAGTGAAGGGGTTAATTATGGAGCATGTAGGGAGCTTTTAGGTATAATTTTAGCTTTAGTGTAGTGTAGTAGACAACCCCAAGTATTGATCTAGGCCAATTTTGGTATATTTCATGCCACCATTTCACCGGCAAATGCGATCAAATGAAAAAAAACGTAAAATTTTTCACAATTTTAGGTTTCTCACTGAAATCATTTACAAACAGCTTGTGCAATTATGGCACAAATGGTTGTAAATGCTTCTCTGGGATCCCCTTTGTTCAGAAATAGCAGACATATATGGCTTTGGCGTTGCTTTTTGGTAATTAGAAGGCCGCCAAATGCTGCTGCATTTCACACGTGTATTATGGCTAGCAGTGAAGGGGTTAATTATGTAGCTTGTAGGGAGCTTGCAGGGTTAATTTTAGCTTTAGTGTAGAGCTCAGCCTCCCACCTGAAAAATGAGACCCCCTAATCTCTCCCAAACAGCTCACTTCCCTCCCCCACCCCACAATTGTCCCTGCCATCTTAAGTACTGGCAGAAACTCTGCCAGTACTAAAATAAAAGCTATATTTGGGCTTTTTTTGTGGTTTTTTTATAGCATATTTACATATGCTGCTGTGTAGGATCCCCCCTTAGCCCCCAACCTCACTGATCCCCCACTAAACAGCTCTCTAACCCTCCCCCTCTGCCTTAATGGGCGCCATCTTGGGTACTGGCAGCTGTCTGCCAGTACCCAGTTTAGTAAAAAATGTGCCTTTTTTTAAAAAAAATTCCCTTTTCTGTAGTGTAGCTTCCCCCCCCCAAGACCAACCCCCCACCCCTTCCAGATCCCTTAGCTGTTTATTTAGAAATGTCAAAACTTTTTTTTTGTTGCTTTTTACATCTTTACTTTTCTGCAGTGTAGCGGTTCCCTCCCGCTCCCGCCCCGTGCAAGGGCCCGCCCGCCGCCCCCGTGCACGCGCGCGCTCCCGTGCGCGCTCCCGACTGTTACGCCCCCGATCCCGCCCCCCTTCCCTCCATTCGGCACATCGATGGCCGCCCACCCGCCTCCCAGACTTGCTCCCACCCACCAACGATACCGGCCACCGATGTCCGGTGCAGAGAGGGCCACAGAGTGGCTCTCTCTGCATCGGATGGCCAAGGGGGGTTATTGCAGGATGCCTCGATATCGAGGCATCACTGCAATAACCGGAAAGCAGCTGGAAGCGAGCAGGATCGCTTCCAGCTGCTTTCCAGACCAAGGACGTACGCCACACGTCCTCGGTCATTAACTGTATTTTTTTTGAGGACGTGTGGCGTACGTCCTTGGTCATTAAGGGGTTAAGTGGAGGTTTAGCTGAACTACTTAGACAGTAGTTAATGTGATCCAGGTAACAGAAGACAATACTAAGCAAAGAGAGGTTGGGGGAGGAGACTTTTATAGGGTTCAGATACAGGATTTAAAGGGATATACATGACAAAGGGACAGTCTACACCAGAATGTTTATTGTTTTAAAAGATAGATAATCCCTTTATTACCCATTCCCCAGTTTTGCATAACCAACACAGTTATATTAATACACTTTTTACCTCTGTGATTATCTTGTATCTAAGCCTCTGCAAACTGCCCCTTATTTCAGTTCTTTTGACAGACTTGCATTTTAGTCAATCAGTGCTGGCTCTTAGGAACTCCACGTGCGTGAGCACAGTGTTATCTATATGACACGCATGAACTAACACCCTCTAGTGGTGAAAAACTGTCAAAATGCCCTGAGATAACAGGCAGCCTTCAAGGGCTAAGACATTAACATATGAAGCACCTAGGTTTAGCTTTCAACTAAGAATACCAAGAGTAGAAAGAAAGAATTCATTTGAAAAATTGTTTAAAATGACATGCCCTATCTGAATTATGAAAGTTTGTTTTGGACTAGACTGTCCCTTTACTAGGTAACATGTATAATAATAAGGAAAATAAAGATGATAATACATTTGGGATCAACCATTGTTTAATCACTCAAATTAACAGCAATCATCACAAGATTAGAAATATTTTAGATAACCATTGAAATATTATATGCAAAGACCCTGTTTTGAAGCAAGTACTACCCATTAAACCTAAATGTGTTTTTTTTCCAGGGTACCAACTATAAATAACAAATTAGCACCCAGAAAAGCAGTAGTATCTAAAATCAAGAAGAGATTGTCCAAAAGTAACAATAAAGCTTAAACAATTTATGATTCAACATGGATATATTCCAACATTCTTTTACAAACAATAGTTTCTTATTACTAGGTGGATATAAATTTAAATGATCTATTGGAAACAAGGTATTCCATCTTAATACTTTCATGAATCACAACTCCAATTATGAAGTATATTATTGCAATGTAAATGAGGGCTACAGTATATAGGCCACACCTGTCATAAATTAAAGACAAGATGGTATGAACATCTGAGAAACATTAATAAAGACAGATTGGTCCCTAGTGTCTCTAGACATGTAGTGATTTATTGTGATGGTAGGAATTACACCTTCAAAATTACACAGATAGAACTAATTTGTAATTGGAATCCAGGGATGAGATTCACTAAACTAAGAGAGAGAGCACCCTATTGTATTTATAAATACATATGTTATATCCAGATGAGATAAATGAGAATATTGATTTACTTGTGTTTTATTAGTACTGTTTTGTATAGTAATTTTTATTATAAGGGTATATATGCCAAAAATATATTTATTATTGTGCAACATAATCATCATATATGTGAAACGTCTCTTGTAAACGTCTGCATGCTAAACGTATTTGTTTTCTTCTATAAGGTATAACGAGTCCACGGATTCATCCTTTACTTGTGGGATATTATCCTCCTGCTAACAAGAAGTGGCAAAGAGCACCACAGCAGAGCTGTCTATATAGCTCCTGCCTTAGCTCCACCCCCCAGTCATTCTCTTTGCCTACTCTAAGTACTAGGAAGGGTAAAGTGAAGAGGTGATAAAATATTAGTTTTTAATTTCTTCAAGCAAGAGTTTTTTGTTTTAAATGGTACCGGTGTGTACTATTTACTCTCAGGCAGCAGATGGATGAAGACTTCTGCCTGGAGGATGATGATCTTAGCATTTGTAACTAAGATCCAGTGCTGTTCCCACAGAGGCTGAGGGGTACAAGAAACTTCAGTGTGAGGAATGTTTTCATGCTATATAGCAGTGAGGTATGTTCAGTCATTTTTTCTGGAGAGACTGTGTATTTCAGAAAGGCTGACAGTATCCCCATGAGGGTAAGGGTAAGCAGTAATCCTAAGAGCTATAGAAAGGCATTACTAAGCTTGCATAAGGGGCTAATTAAAAAATGGTTGACACTGAGTTTTTAATGTTTGTGGGCAAACGTTTTTTGAACTGGGAGTGCTGTTAACGTTTTGTGGGCAAAAACGTTTTTTGGGCAACTTTATTGAGGGTACACTTGGCTTATCTTTTGGGTCTCAGAACCCACATGGCTAGTTTTAAACCGCTATGGTGAGGTTCTTTGAGGCTGTAGAGACATCGAGTGAGATGGGCGGGGCCTATTTTCACGCCTCAGATGCGCAGTTGTTTTCACTCTGCAAGCAGCAAGCTCCAACTCCTGAGGGCCCTTGTGGATGTTTTGGGCCAAATCGAAGCTTTAACCCCATATTTACAATCCCTGAGGGCAGGTAGGCTCCATAGCAGGGCTGTGGCAAGGTGCTGGTCATGTTTTTTCCGGATTTAGGCCTTATTTCAATCCGGTTTGCACAATAAAGGCTTAAATGTTAAATTTTCTTGTGGAGCAAACTTAACTACACATATTGAGTCTGCTATCAAAATTTTGAAAAATTTGGTGCATTTTAAAGCTGTTTCGCACAACGTGTATGCTTTTTTTCTCTTACCGTTTTTTAAGATCGTTATTTTTTTCACTAAATAAAGTGTTTTCATGCTTGTTTGCAGTCATTACTAGCCTGTTCAGCATGTCTGACATTGAGGAAAGTCATTGTTCAATATGTTTAGAAGCCATTGTGGAACCCCCACTTAGAATGTGTCCCTCATGCACTGAAAGGTCAATAAATTGCAAAGAACATATTTTAGCTACTGAAAGCTACTAAAAGTAAGTTGCAGGATGATTCTCAGTCAAAAAGGAATCAGGTTATGCCATCTAATTCTCCCCAAGTGTCACAACCATTAACGCCCGCACAAGCGACGCCAAGTACTTCTAGTGCGTCTAATTCTTTCACTCTGCAAGATATGGCTGCAGTTATGAATACTACCCTCACAGAGGTTTTATCGAAGCTGCCTGGGTTGCAGGGGAAGCGCAGTAGGTCTGGTGTGAGAACAAATGCTGAGCCCTCTGACGCTTTATTAGCCATATCCGATGTACCTTCACAATGTTCTGAGTTGGGGGTGAGGGATTTGCTGTCTGAGGGAGAGATTTCTGATTCAGGAAAGATGTTCCCTCAGACAGACTCAGATATGATGGCTTTTAAATTTAAACTAAAACACCTCCGCTTGTTGCTCAGGGAGGTTTTAACTACTCTGGATGATTGTGACCCTATTGTAGTTCCAGAGAAATTGTTTAAAATGGACAGATTTCTAGAGGTTCCTGCCTACACTGATGTTTTTCAGGTCCCTAAGAGGATTTCGGACATTGTTACTAAGGAGTGGGATAGACCAGGTATTCCGTTCGCTCCCCCTCCTACTTTTAAGAAAATTTTTACCATATCAGACACCATGCGGGACTCGTGGCAGATGGTCCCTAAGGTAGATGGAGCTATTTCTACCCTGGCTAAGCGTACAACTATACCTATTGAGGACAGTTGTGCTTTCAAAGATCCTATGGATAAAAAATTAGAGGGTCTCCTAAAGAAAATATTTGTTCATCAGGGTTTTCTTCTCCAACCTATAGCGTGCATTGTTCCTGTAACTACTGCAGCTGCTTTTTGGTTCGAGGCTCTGGAGGAGGCTCTTCAGGTTGAGACCCCATTAGATTATATTCTGGATAGAATTAAGGCTCTCAAACTAGCAAACTAGCTAATTCTTTCATTACAGATGCCACTTTTCAACTGGCTATATTAGTGGCAAAGAATTCAGGTTTTGCCATTTTAGCACGTAAAGAGTTATGGCTTAAGTCCTGGTCTGCTGATGTGTCATCAAAATCTAAGCTTTTAGCCATCCCTTTCAAGGGTAAGACCCTATTTGGGCCTGAACTGAAAGAGATCATTTCAGACATCACTGGAGGGAAAGGCCATGCCCTTCCTCAGGATAAGACAAATAAGAAGAGGACCAAACAAAATAATTTTCGTTACTTTCGAAACTTCAAAGGTGGTCCCTCTACCTCTTCCCCTGCTGCAAAGCAAGAGGGGAATTTTGCTCAATCCAAGTCAGTCTGGAGACCTAACCAGACTTGGAACAAAGGTAAACAGGCCAAGAAGCCCGCTGCTGCCACCAAGACAGCATGAAGGGGTAGCCCCTGATCCGGGACCGGATCTAGTAGGGGCAGACTTTCTCTCTTTGCTCAGGCTTGGGCAAGTGACGTTCAGGACTCCTGCGCTTTAGAAATCGTAACCCAGGGGTACCTTCTAGATTTCAAAGATTCTCCTCCAAGGGGGAGATTCAATCTTTCTCAATTGTCTGTAAACCAGACAAAAAGAGAGGCGTTCTTATTCTGTATAGAAGACCTATATACCATGGGTGTGATCTGCCCAGTTCCGAAAACAGAACAGGGGCAGGGGTTCTACTCCAATCTGTCTGTGGTTCCCAAAAAAGAGGGAACCTTCAGACCAATTTTAGATCTCAAGATCCTAAACAAATTCCCATTCTTCAAGATGGAGACCATTTGGAATATTTTACCAATGATCCAGGAGGGTCAATATATGACCACCGTGGACTTAAAGGCTGCTTATCTACACATCCCTATCCACAAAGATCATCACCAGTTCCTCAGGTTCGCCTTTCTGGACAAGCATTACCAGTTTGTGGCTCTTCCCTTCGGGTTGGCCACAGCTCCCAGAATTTTCACAAAGGTGCTAGGGTCCCTTCTGGCGGTTCTAAGGCCGCGGGGCATAGCAGTGGCGCCTTATCTGGATGATATCTTAATTCAGGCGTCGACTTACCAACTAGCCAAATCTCAAATGGACATCTTGTTGGCTTTTCCAAGATCTCACGGGTGGAAGGTGAATGTAAAAAAGAGTTCACTTATCCCTCTCACAAGAGTTCCATTCCTGGGAACTCTGATAGATTCGGTGGACATGAAAATTTTTCTGACGGAGGTCAGGAAATCAAAGATTTTAACCACCTGCCGAGCTCTTCATTCCATTCCTCGGCCGTCAGTGGCTCAGTGTATGGAGGTAATCGGTCTAATGGTAGCGGCAATGGTCATAGTTCCGTTTGCTCGTTTGCATCTCAGACCACTGCAACTATGCATGCTCAATCAGTGGAATGGGGATTATGCAGATTTATCTCCTCAGATAAATCTGGATCAAGAGACCAGAGACTCTCTTCTTTGGTGGTTGTCACAGGATCATCTGTCCCAGGGAATGTGTTTCCGCAGGCCAGCATGGGTCATAGTGACGACGGACGGCAGCCTATTGGGCTGGGGTGCAGTCTGGAATTCCCTGAAAGCACAGGATTTGTGGACTCAGGAGGAGGCTCTCCTCCTGATAAATATTCTAGAACTGAGATCGATATTCAACGCTCTTCAGATGTGGCCTCAGCTGGCTTCGGCCAGATTCATAAGATTCCAGTCGGACAATATAACGACTGTAGCATATATCACTCATCAGGGGGGAACAAAGAGTTCTCTAGCGATGATGGAGGTTACCAAAATAATTAGATGTGTAGAGACTCACTCTTGCCATCTATCAGCAATCTATATCCCAGGAGTGGAGAACTGGGAAGCAGATTTTCTAAGTCGTCAGACTTTTCATCCGGGGGAGTGGTGTTTGCACAATTGATTCAGCAATGGGGCACACCAGAATTGGATCTGATGGCGTCTCGTCAGAACGCCAAACTTCCTTGTTACGGGTCCAGATCAAGGGATCCTCAGGCAGTACTGATAGATGCTCTAGCAGTACCCTGGTCGTTCAACCTGGCTTATGTGTTTCCACCATTTCCTCTCCTTCCTCGTTTGATTGCCAGAATCAAACAGGAGAGAGCCTCAGTGATTTTGACAGCACCTGCGTGGCCACGCAGGACTTGTTATGCAGACCTGGTGGACATGTCATTTCTTCCACCATGGACTCTGCCACTGAGACAGGACCTTCTGGTTCAAGGTCCGTTCCAGCATCCAAATCTAGTTTCTCTGCGGCTGACTGCTTGGAGATTGAACGCTTGATTTTATCCAAGCGGGGTTTCTCAGAGTCGGTCATAGATACCTTGATTCAGGCTCGAAAGCCTGTCACTAGGAACATTTATCATAAGATATGGCGTAAATATCTTTATTGGTGCGAATCCAAAGGCTACTCATGGAGTAAGATCAGGATTCCTAGGATTTTGTCCTTTCTCCAAGAAGGATTGGAGAAGGGGCTATCAGCGCATTCCTTAAAGGGACAGATATCTGCTTAATCAATTCTACTGCACAAACGTCTGGCAGATGTTCCAGACGTTCAGTCGTTCTGTCAGGCTTTAGTTAGAATCAAGCCTGTGTTTAAGCCTGTTGCTCTGCCATGGAGTTTGAATTTAGTTCTTAAAGTTCTTCAAGGGGTTCCGTTTGAACCTATGCATTCCATAGATATTAAGCTTCTATCTTGGAAAGTTCTGTTTTTAGTTGCTATCTCTTCGGCTCAAAGAGTTTCTGAGCTATCTGCATTGCAATGCGACTCGCCTTATCTTGTTTTCCATGCTGATAAGGTGGTTTTGCATACCAAACCTGGATTCCTTCCTAAGGTTGTTACTAATAGGAATATTAATCAGGAAATTGTTGTTCCTTCTCTGTGTCCTAATCCTTCCTCTAAGAAGGAGCGTCTGTTGCACAACTTGGTCGTGGTTCGTGCTTTGAAGTTTTACTTGCAAGCAACCAAAGATTTCCGTCAAACATCTTCTTTGTTTGTTGTCTATTCTGGAAAATATAGAGGTCAAAAAGCTACAGCTACCTCTCTTTTTTTTTGGCTGAAAAGCATCATCCGTTTGGCATACGAGACTGCTGGACAGCAGCCTCCTGAAAGGATTACAGCTCACTCTACTAGAGCGGTAGCTTCCACATGGGCTTTTAAAAATAATGCTTCTGTTGAACAGATTTGTAAGGCTGCGACTTGTTCTTCGCTTCATACCTTTTCCAAATTTTACAAATTTGATACTTTTGCTTCTTCGGAGGCTATTTTTGGGAGAAAAGTTCTTCAAGCAGTAGTCCCTTCTGTTTAACCATCTGTCTTGTCTCTCCCGTTCATCCGTGTCCTGTAGCTTTGGTATTGTATCCCACAAGTAAAGGATGAATCCGTGGACTCGTCATACCTTATAGAAGAAAAGTAAATTTATGCTTACCTGATAAATTAATTTCTTCTATGGTACGACGAGTCCACGGCCCGCCCTGTCATTTTAAGACAGATTATATTTTTTTATTTTAAACTTCAGTCACCTCTGCACCTTTTAGTTTCTCCTTTTTCTTCCTGTACCTTCGGTCGAATGACTGGGGGGTGGAGCTAAGGGAGGAGCTATATAGACAGCTCTGCTGTGGTGCTCTTTGCCACTTCCTGTTAGCAGGAGGATAATATCCCACAAGTAATTGATGAATCCGTGGACTCGTCGTACCATAGAAGAAATTAATTTATCAGGTAAGCATAAATTTACTTTTTTACTGTTCTTGTTATAAAATGTATATTTGCTACTAGAGCAAACACGTTGTAGTTATTGGAGATAGCGACTTTTAAAGATTGGATATACAGTACATTTTTTTATAGGCGTTTGTTTCCGTTGCATATTTGTATCCATTTTTAAAAAGTCTTAAATGTTGCTGATCCACATGTTGTGTCACTTGGCTATATCATTTGAGTTTTTGTATCAGCGGTGGTTTTGTTTTCATACACGTTGGTGACGTGGGGAAATTTCCTGTCAACTGTTTGTCATCTTCTGATAAATTCAGATAAGGTAAGATGATCTATTGAATTTGTTATTGACTCAGCACATGTAGAGTTAAAAGGCTATAATAGTCAAATAATTACATGCTCTAATTCCTTAGATCATGTACTATTAACACTAGTGACTGCACTAATATGCATTTAACCCCTGCACAGAGCAATGCAGATCCTGAGCAGAATCACTGCCTTTCGCACTATAAGTAACTAGCTCTGCTCATTGTATTAGCATCTGTTTCCGGTCGGGACTGGCAATGCTTTGCTGGTCCCGAGCAGCACTTCTACTTTACTTTTAACCCCTTTGCGGGGGTTAAACACATAGTAGTGTGGGGTCAACTACTGTCCCTTTAATGAAAATTGAATTACTTTTTGTACAGTATGTTTATGGCGTGCGCACGTATAACTAACATATATGTTGATTTAATTTAAATACTTCCATTACTTGGGTATTGTTATATTGCCAAGAAAATGGACAGATAAACAAATAGCTGAGAAACGCGTCACAATTTTGTTTGAATTGGATTGTGGCTGTGTAATACAGTTGATTTTTAATTTAGACCCTGCATAGTCTTTTAATAAAATAATCTTTTTAATCATAATTTTTTGGGCAGTGGAAATACTTCCTTAATTGTAGAAGATCAAGGTTTCTGATAGCCTAAACATTTGTAGTGATTACATATTGTGAGTATAAGCCCTTTGGCAACCTCTTTTTAAGTGGTTTAATAATGTGATGCGCTATGTAGTCTTTTATATTTTAGAGAGGAAAGATTGACTGACACAATTTATCCGAATTGTGGTGCAGCCTGAACATACATTATTGGGAATTATGAACTGAAATCTGTGAATCTCCTTGGGACAGTTATATTACTTATGGTTTACATTCCATGAGTATTTTTGTTGTTTTTTTGCAGACATAAAAACATATTGGTATGCATACCTCCTTATAGACAACGAACAAATCAAATCACCACAAACACTGGTACAACAAGGGTTGCACGGATCACTTGTACACATACTATAGAACACATTATTTTTTCACGAGAAACCCATTAGCCAAAAACATGACGAGACCGCGCACAAACCTTGAACTGCTATGCACCCAAGCACCCTTACCAAGACACACAATATCAAAAATGTATTAAATATTGACCCAAACCCAACCAGGACATGTTCATCACTACATGAAAAATTGGGAAAGAGACTTAGGAGTTATCATATTACCACAGACTTGTTCACAGATTTTTCAATATACGCTAAAAACGTCAGCATCTTCTAACTTTACTGAACTCAATCTTAAAATATTACATAGGTGGTATTACACGCCCCGTAGACTCCATTGTTTGTTTCATACGACAGAAAATAAATGCTGGCATTGTGGACATGTAGGAAGTGACATGACTCACCTTTGGTGGTGGTGTTCCTCTATTCAGGATTTTTGGAGGCAAATTATCACAGATATAGAACACATATCAGAAACACAATTCTCTTTAGATCCTTTAATCTGGCTTCTAAATAAGCCCCCGAAATTGAAGTACAAGCCGACACGAAAACTCTTCTTTATTATGACAAATAGTGTAAAATTCCTGATAGCTAAAAATTGGAAAAGCAGGGAGACACCTGACATATTAATGTGGAGGGAAAAAGTTTCTGAGATTTTAGAATTGGAGGAGTATCACTAAACATGACCAAATGGATATGCTTAAATAGTTGTGCTTTGGGAACAATACACTCACACACTGATCAAGAAATAAGCACATCACCTTTGGAAATAATAATAGATAGGATTCATTGTATTGACGGAAAGACCGGAGACCAAATAAAACACATACTTAAGATCTGCAGCTAAAATAGGATTATCAGAACTTTCCAACGTACATGATTAAGATTAATATTTACTGTTTTGGTTTGTATTATGGTTTTAAAATGTTAAATATTTGAAAAAGAATCAGCCTTTGCATACAATTGGGAGCTGCGCCTCCAAATTTGTAACATGACAACTTTGATGCTAAATAAAGCTGATTTAAAAAACAAAAAACAAAAAAAAAACATTGGTATTTTCACTTTTGTGTGGTTTAATATAAACCCTAATGTTGTGAGTTACAAATTATTTATTTCTTTATTTTCATAATCCAGCTTTATTGAAAAATATTTACTAATACAGTGATTTTGGAGACACAGCTCCCAATGTTACAACATGCAGAATAGGATCAAGACATTTTAAAAGGGACAGTCTAGTCAAAATTAAACTTTCATGATTCAGATAGGACATGCAATTTTAAACAACTTTCCAATTCACTTTTATCATCAAATTTGCTTTGTTCTCTTGGCATTCTTAGTTGAAAGCTAAACATAGGTAGCCTCATATCATATGCTAATTTCTAAGCCTTTGAAGGCCGCTTTTTATCTCATTGCATTTGACAGTTTTTTCATAGCTAGAGGGTGTTAGTTAATGTGTGCCATATAGATAACATTGTGTTCACTCCAGTGTAGTTACTTATGAGAGGGCACTGATTGGCTAAAATCCAAGTCTGACAAAATAACTGAAATAAGGGGGCAGTCTGCAGAGGCTTTGATACAAGGTAATCACAGAGGTAAAAAGTACATTAATATAACGGTGTTGGTTGCGCAAAACTGGGGAATGGGTAATAAAGGGATTATCTATCTTTTTAAACAATACAAAATCTGGAGTGGACTGTCCCTTTAACAACTTTTAGTATAACAAACAAACAATTATAGAGAAACAAATGATTGGACAATTGCATGGGGTCCTTATGTGTTGTGAGTCACAAATTATTAATTTAATTGTGTTATAATATTTGTATTATTGATTTTTAAATCACTTTGATTAGTTATTTTCTATTATCACTTGTAGGGTTGAGAGTGCCCCCTATTGATTACTGATCTTTTTTATATCTTTTATTCAATTTTGTAGCTATATTGTACCTGGCATCATCAGAGGGGAAGAGAATAGGGCAGCACCCATGACTTCATTTGAATTAAACAAATCTAATATATAAAAACAACACATCTGTATATTATTCGCAGGCTAATATTTGTCATTATTTCTAGCATATGTTTAGTGTTTAGTCTCTTTTTTGCTCTCACAACAATGCTGTTTCATTCACTTTTTTTCATCGTTATAAAATGTGATGTAATGTTAGAAAGTAAAATCCTGAGTGTATTAAAGAGTGTGTTAAAGGGACAGTATACTATAAAAATGTTTTTCCATTAATGTGTTTACAAATTCTTTTTTTTACCAACTGCAGGGTATAAAATGCATGAGACTTTGCTTTTTAAGGTTCATTTGTGTATATTAAATAACTGATTTTGTGTTTTGAAGCCACAACCTAATAAAATGGGTTGAGCTTATAGGTAGAATCATTACTTTATCACATTGTGTACATATAAATTATTCTTTATCTTATATCTGTCCGTTACCAAAACAGACAGAAACTTGGAGAGACCAATGGAAAATTAACATTGTATTACCTTATCGCTTCTATACCCCACTGGGAGTGTCATTTCTTCTGCTGGCTGTGTTTACTCAGCTTATCTATAGCTTGGACCTAAGGCCAGAAACTTTCAAAATAGGTGGGGCTACCACAGGCTAAAGACTATTTCAAATGCCAATATAAGGGTAAAGGAAATACTTATAAACAATTGAATACACTCCAGCAGGTAAAGTGGATCATTGGGGACAAATTAAAGAAAATAAAATTGTTGACTAAACTGTACCTTTAAGCATTTGTTTTCTCTATGTTGCAGTTGCTCAGCAAGTGTACGAGGGAGCTGAGTCTCGCCAGACCAGCCTGTAAAGTTTACACTATGGATGGGACTGTGATTCTGACACTGTCTGGCTTGGTCTCATGGGCAGTAAATAATTTCTTCAAGCAGAACGAACAAGCAAGAGATGAAACAACTAATGACGAGAGTCAGCAAGGTCTTTATCACATTTAGTATCATTTATGTTTTCCCCTTATTCTTTTAAAGAACTATTACACTTGACATTTTAGCAATTGCTAAAAAATTGTATTATTGTAAGTGCAACATTATTGCAATATACATTCATTATTTATTTTGCTGCCCTTTGTTGTAAAATACAACTAAACGGAGTGCTTGTTTTACTTTCTCCCAGGGAGGTTTGGGATAATACATTTTAGGCAATTTATGTAAGCTTTTGTTTACTTCAACCTCCCCCCTAAGATTCACATTAGTCACATGTTTGTAAAAGGTGGATTATCAGTATTGTATCAACAATCATGATAGGAGAAGCATTCTTTGCAATAGTAACTAAACTGAATCAGTGCTAATCCATTAAGAGAAGAGATAAGGGCAGGCTCCCCCAATCTCTCTCAACTGCACATGTGCAAACAGACTTTATCTGAATATTAGTTTTTGATTGGTTAGCAAGGTTTTTTTTTCTGGGGGACAGGGAAATCAGTGACAAGAATAAACATAAAACAATACATACAATCAGCCAATAGGATTGAGCTTGCATTCTATTGGCTGATTAGATCAGCCAATAGGATTAAAGGTCAATCCTATTGGCTGATTGCATCAGCCAATAGGATTTTTTCACCTTTAATTCCGATTAGCTGATAGAATTCTATCAGCCAGTTGGAATTCAAGGGCACCATCTTGGATGATGTCATTTAAAGGAGAATTCATTGTTGAAGAAGACGTCGATTGAAGAGGATGCTCTTCAATCTGGATGAAGACTTCTGCCCGGTTGGATTAAGACTTCTGCCCAGTTGGATGAAGACTTCTGCCGCTTCGTTGAGGACTTCTGCCGGCTTCGTTGAGGATGGATGTCGGGTCTTCAAAAACTGTAAGTGGATCTTCGGGGGTTAGTTTTAGCCTTTTTAAGGGTTTATTGGGTGGGTTTTATTTTTAGATTAGGGTTTGGGCACTTGAAAAAGAGCTAAATGCCATTTTAAGGACAATGCCCATCCAAATGCCCTTTTTAGGGCAATGGGGAGCTTAGGTTTTTTAGTTAGGATTTTATTTGAGGGGTTGGTTGTGTGGGTGGTGGGTTTTACTGTTGGGGGGTTGTTTGTATTTTTTTTACAGGAAAAAGAGCTGATTTCTTTGGGGCAGTGCCCCGCAAAAGGCCCTTTTAAGGGCTATTGGTCGTTTAGTTTAGGATAGGGTTTTTATTTTGGGGGGGCTTTTTTATTTTGATAGGGCTATTAGATTAGGTGTAATTAGTTTAAATATTTGATAATTTCTTTTTTATTTTGTGTAATTTAGTGCTTTTTTGTTATTTAGTTAATTGTATTTAAAGGGCCATGAAACCCACATTTTTTCTTTCATGATTTAGAAAGAGAATGCAAATTTAAACATTTTTCTAATTTACTTATATTATCTAATTTGTTTTATTCTCTTGATATTCTTTGCTGAAAAGCATATCTAAATATGCTCAGTAGCTGCTGATTGGTTGCTGCACACAGAAGCCTTATGTGATTGGCTCACCATGTGCATTGCTTTTTCTTCAACTAAGGATATCTAAAAAATGAAGCAAAATAAATAATAGAAGTAAATTGTAATGTTGTTTAAATTTGTATTCTCTATCTGAATCATGAAAGAAAGATTTTGGGTTTAGTGGCCCATTAATTTATGTAATTTATTTAATTGTAGTGTAAGGTTAGGTGTTAGTGTAAGACAGGTTAGGTTTTATTTTACAGGTAAATGTGTATTTATTTTAGCTAGGTAGTTATTAAATAGTTAATAACTATTTAATAACTATTCTACCTAGTTAAAATAAATACAAACTTGCCTTTAAAATAAAAATAAACCCCAAGCTAGCTACAATGTAACTATTAGTTATATTGTAGCTAGCTTTGGGTTTATTTTACAGGTAAATATTTAGTTTTAAATAGGAATTATTTAGTTATTAATAGTAGGTTTTATTTAGATTTATTTTAATTTCATTAAAGTTAGTGGGTGTTAGGGTTAGGTTTAGGGGTTAATCCCTTTAGTATAGTGGTGGCGACGTTGGGGGCAGCAGATTAGGGGTTAATAAGTGTAGGTAGGTGTCAGCAATGTCAGGGGCAGCAGATTAGGGGTGTTTAGACTCGGGGTTCATGTTAGGTGTAAACATAAGTTTTTATTTCCCCATAGGAATCAATGGGACTGCGTTACGGAGCTTTACGCTGCTTTATTGCAGGTGTTAGGCTTTTTTTCAGCCGGCTCTCCCCATTGATGTCTATGGGGAAATTGTGCACAAGCACGTAAAACCAGCTCACCGCAGCTCACTGCAGCGCTGGTATTGGAGTGCGGTATGGAGCTCAATTTTGCTCTACGCTCACTTCTTGCCTGCTAACGCTGGGTTTTTGAAAACCTGTAATATCAGCGCTGTAGGGAGTTGAGCAGTGACAATAACTTGCAAGTTAGCACCGCGCCGCTCATAACGCAAAACTCGTAATCTAGCCGACTGTTAACACCACTTTTATTTAAATAAATAAATAGTTGAAATACCTTTGTTCTTCACTCAAAATGTTATTTATTTATATTCATTTATCTATTTAGACCAACCGAGTAAATGTGACAAACAGGCAAATAAAGTAGCAGACCCCTCCCCCAGTGGAATACGATTGCTCTGAAAACTGCAGTTGCCATACCAACTGTATAATACAAACAAATTCACACAGAAGAGTTACAGAAACCCTCAATCTATAGACTGTTAGTCATACAGATGGTAACTCATCTTTATGTATAAGGATCATCTCAGTATAATAGTATAAAACAGAACAAAGTCCTGCCACAGTCTTATGAGCCGCATTCAGGCTTGGTCAGACAGGTATCGGCCAATCAACAGATAATACTTAACTAATGTTACACCACCTAAGGTGGAGCCAACTGCTAAACTAAATAAAATTGTCACTGAAAGCGGCTCCAGTGTTATATCAATATCGTAGGCATGATCAATACAGCGAAATACACTTCTTTAGCCATATATATCAATATACTAGGACGCTGACATAAAAAGAAAGTTTTTTGGTAACAGAATTACAGTTACTAAATTACAGATCAACACCAGAGTGGAAGTGAGAGTAATCAAAAGGTTACCTATAACTAACCAGTCTGCTTGCAGAGCCTCGTGCACACTCTCGTAAGGACTACATCAAGTTAATTAGAGCTAGTACACTAAAAAGCCACATTAAACATCATATAGAGCAATAACATAACTGGAGATACGTTTACATATTAAGTATTTTTACTTAAAGGGACAGTACACAACAGCTTTTATATAACCGCATGTAATAGACGCTATTATAAAGAAGAATATGTACAGATACTGATCTAAAAATCCAGTATAAAAACTTTTAAAAACGTACTTAGAAGCTCCTAGTTTAGCACTGTTAGGCTGGGGCACCCACTGAAAGGGGCTGGGAAAGGAGAAAAAGCAGACACACACTCCCCCTTCCCTGCATATGAAAAGACAGATTCACAAACAGGAGTAGCAGAAATCTGTAGACCTGGGTCTACATCTGATACTTTGGGGCTTGGTTAGGAGTCTGAAAATCAGCACTATGTTATTAAAAATTAAGCAAAACTATACATTGTTACAAAAACTCTCCCAGATGGGCTATATAAATGGATCATCTACAAAACATTTATGCAAAGAAAAATCTAGTGTAAAAAATCCCATTAAGTATTTCCCAGTCGTTAGTGTGGTTGTTGTGCTACAAATAAAATATAATATACAACATATACCAAAGTAATTTACCTACACCGCCATATATACAGAGACACACACTTAGCTAAAAATAAAAACAACAGATCCATAATGACACATCTTGTGTCGAAGTAATAAAACAAATGGCCCATATTAACACAAAGAGCCAAAAGTGACACACAGCCCTTTGCTAACATTCATACATTTACAGTGATGCAAGGGACAAGATTTATCAAGCTGCAAGTGGACAGGATTCACATGTTGTGAACCTGTCCGCATTTGATTGAGGATTGTGGAGTGCATTTGTTCCCCATATTTATCATTGCACGGCGAACGCTTGCGCAAGTTTGCCCCCCTACCTTCACGCAACCAATTGCGTGAGAATAGGGCTTGTCATTTACCCTGGTCGAATAAATCCGGGGTGATTTTCATCCGCCAACTTCAAATAGTTTAAACCGCTGCTCCATAAATATCAGTTGCAGGCTCAAATGAGTGAGTCAGCAAACGATCGGGGCGTTCGCCTCATGATAAATCTTTCCTAATGAAATGCTTTGAAATGCACAAATAGTGATACAAACAGAATAACGCTGATCCTGGAGGTTCACCGTCCACGTACCCAGCCTTATACAAGTATTAAGTGAACTAACTAGGGTTCTGATGATTGAACGCTCTACGCTATTTGGCTAGCACAAAATGAAATTCTATCAGGTTTGTAAACTGCCCGATTGCATTATCTTTTTTTGCAACTATTGACAACTTTTGACCAGCTGAAAATGATTAGCATTATCAATGTCAACTTAGCCTATGGGCCGGATTCTCCAAAGCTCTTTGGTCTGGTGAGATGATCTAAGCAGTCTTGTCAGTACTGTGAGATGCATCAAATATTTTTAAAAAGGCAAATTGTAGCTTGAGATGTTTATCCCTCTATGCAGGATTCTGGACACACATACATTGCATTATAATACTCAACTGTACCAGTTTTCTCAAGACAATCACTGTATTTGTCCAGGGATTTTGTCCCACATTTTAACATTTTGCTCTGCAGTGGGGGTTTAGCATGGTTGTCTGTGACTTTAGGAGTCAGCTATGAAGAGTTTTGTGATCTTAAAGGGACATATGATGAAGCACTTGAAACTGATGCAGTATAACTGTAAAAAGCTGATTAGAAAATATGTAAAAAAGGAAGATATCTCACATCAAAATTTCCTCAGTAGCCACATTCCATTGTAAAGGAACTTTAAGCAGCCAATCAAGATGCTGATCATGGGATCATGTTATTGTTCCCCAGTTTAAAGGGACAGTTCACCCCCAAAAATGATCCCCTTTTAATTGTTGGCAGTGATTCATTTTACCTGCTGGAGTGTTTTAAATTGTTTACAAGTAGATCCTTTACCCCTATTTTGGCATTTGAAATAGCTGATTTAGCCTGTGGTATCCCAACCTATACTGAAATTTTCTATACTGGAGTATGTTCTATTGAATAGCCTAAGTAAACACAGCCAGAAGAAGAGATTACACTCTCAGTGGGGGGCATCATAGTTAAGTAATAAAATTATAATTTTCCATTGTTCTCTCTAGGTATAGAGCTTTAGTTTTCTAGACAAATATAAAATAAGGAATCAAGTGCGTGTACACAAAGTGATAACATAATGAGATCTGATATTACCTGAAGCTCAACCCATTGTAATAGGCTGTGGTTTAAAAGCACAAAACCAGCTACTTGATATACACAAATAAACCTGAAAATGCAATTTCTCATAAATTTTATACTCTGCAGCTGGTATAATAAGTTGTTGAAAATACATTCATATAAAAACAATTTTATAGTGTACTGTTCCTTTAAGGAAGTTTACTATGAAATCTTGCAAGATTTCAGTGAAATCTCATGCGATTACAGTAAAGCAAAGTGTGACATTAACACTGATGAAACTGATTGGCTGTTTTATTTTTTCAACATTCAGCGGTCAGTAGCTGAAGGATAACTGTTCGCCAAGCACTTAAAATTGTGACATGTTCAGGTGATATTTTCTTGATAGCTTTTTACAGTTATGCTGCATCATTTTTAAGTGATTTAGCATATGGGTATTATGTCCCTTTAAGTATATATTTGTTTACATAGTTTGGCAAATAATATTATGTATTTGTATAATATATATTTGCCAGAATATATATTTTTTTTAGTTTATGAACTGTTATTATATAGTCAAGTATTATTTAAATAATATTCTTAAACTTTTTTTTTCTCAGATGTGCAGACATTGAATGAGAAATCTGTAATCAGGTGGGCTAACCCAGAAGACTTAAATAACGTAGATGAATATTTATTGTGCTTTATACTTCGAAACCCTATTGAAGTCTGGGTCTCCTGCGGTGAACCTTTCCTGTCTCTCCAGGGTAAAATAAAACATCTGAAAATTACATTCCTTCTTGGAAAAAAATGTATGGTCCGCACTTTTTTTATGTGTTCATTTTGTACCAAGTCTGTTATATGTACATACATTTGTATTAAGAGCAAGTAGTCTTTATAACTTTCATTGTACAGAGTTCCCTACATTTTTTTATGTTCTGTAAATTGTATTTGTCATTTTCCTTCTATATAAATCAAATATAACCACTTAATTTAGCAGAATAATGATATGATGCCACTTTTATTACATTCAGAAGCAAAAATATACATATTTAAAAAGAAAACATATTTACTGTTTAACAAGACGTTTTAAGAGTGATTGGTGGTTGGAGATATATATATATATATATATATATATATATATATATATTTCTAAATAACTCTTGTCATGGCTCATCTGATTTGTTCAACTAACTCCAAGTAGTGGGTTTACTTTTTAACAAAAAAATAACAGAATAAAGCAAAATTTGTTAAATTAAGCATATTGGAAAGTTGTTTAAAATTATTTGCTCTATTAGAATTATGAAAGTTTAAAGGGACACTGAACCCAATTTTTTTTATTTTTTTATTCAGATAGAGCATGCAGTTTTAAGCAACTTTCTAATTTTAACCTAATTTCAATTTTTCTTCGTTCTCTTGCTATCTTTATTTTAAAAAGAAAGCTTGTTTTTGGTTCAGAACTCTGGACAGCATTTTTTTTATTGGTGGATGAATTTATCCACCAATCAGCAAGGACAACCCAGGTTGTTCACCAAAAATGGTACGGTGTTCTAAAGAAAATGGTATACCACATAGGAATGGGTATACCACGTCACTTTAGATCACGTGACTCAGCTGCTGGAGGCGTGTTGCGCTCAATGCAATATAGCCTTTATTACAAAATTCCAAGCATAAGTTTCAAAATGTTTTGGTGTCAACCGACACCTTTTTCGGCAAGTCGGCGGCGCACAATGGATCACTGAGGAGTAGGGCCGTGTGCGCATGCGCATTGCAAATTGCGGTCCATAGAATCCTGCGACCCGTTGTTATGCAATAAATCTCATTAAACAGATGTTTGGAAAAGGTTGGGCCTCTTGCGCATGCGAATTGAGAGCCACACCCCTCCAACAGCTGATAATACGTCACCGGAAGTAACGTAGTATACACATTCCTATGGTATACCAGTTTCTTAAGAACACCGGCATCTAAACTTACATTCTTGCATTTCAAATAAAGATACCAAGAGAATGAAGAAAATTTGACAATAGGAGTAAATTAGAAAGTTGCTTAAAATTTCACGCTTGTTTCTGAATCACGAAGGAAAAAAAATTGGGTTCAGTGTCCCTTTAATTTTGATTTTACTTTCCTTTCAATGCAAACCAAGCCTTAATTGGATAGATAGATAGATCATGGATAAGATAGATAGATGAGATATATATAGATAGATAGATAGATAGATAGATAGGATAAAAAGATAGATAAATGGATAAGATAGATAGATATATGCTTTAAATGTCATGCTCTGATTTAAAAAAATAATCAAAACAGTTGATTTTTTGTCATTCATGCTTCTGTAATCCCTTTGATTTAATTTAATCTTGCCACTATCCCTACTATATACAGATAAATTAAGCCCAGTGGTTATACAATTAAAATTATTGCACTGGACAAGTTATGATCATTATTTTTTTCTTATTCAAGCCTTGCAGAGATCAGAAAAGCAGGAAAAAATAAAGTGGCAGCAAAAGGAGAAGATTGTGACTGACCTGGAAATGATGAGACACAAAATGAGACAATTGCAAGGTAATCATTTGGATGGAATATATCAAATTGGAAGTTCCTTTTAAGAATTAAAATTACAAATATGAATCCTAAGGTTTAGAAAATTATAATAGACACATAAAGTAATTTTCTATATTAGATGGTGCATGGTTTCAAGCACTGCACAAATTACTAGAATGAAAATATGACTAAGATGATTTATTTGAACATACATATGATATGGTATATATGCTGCATTAATAAATGCTTGTTATTTTTGCACTGCTGCTTGTGGGCGTGTCTGAGTGGTATCTGGGTGGGGCAAAGTGAAATCTGCAAATCAGGACATATGGCTGTCTCAGAGGGACTGAGCTCAGAATTAAGGACTGTCCCTCTCAAATAGGGACAGTTGGGAGTTAATCAATTAACAAAACAGCATCAATTCTTTTTTTTTTTTTTTATTTGTATTTATAACCAAAAATGCATAGTAAAATATTATACATAACTTTGCCAGCAGGGCCAAAATAGAAATTATCTAGTACAATACAAATGTACAGTGAAGTATACGCCTACAATATTAACCTAGATATGTACAATTGACATAGTATAAATATTCCAGGGCCACAATTTAAGGAGCGCCATATGATAGATACAACATTTTATACATCCTATATATTCACAATATTGGATTTTTGTGTTTAAAACATAAAGGAAACAAAACAAAACAAACATGACATAACATAACATGACATAACATAGCATGCCATAGCATAACATATCAAAACAAAACTAAACTAAACTACACTAAACTAAACAAAAACAAAAAAAGGGGGTGGGGGGGAGGTTCTCCTTCTCTCTCTTCCCCCCTTCCCTCACCGGTCAACTTCACTCTCTTCTGTCCAATATTTGGGGAAGTGTCCAGCATATATATTTGTTTGAACAAATACAGAATTAAGTAACGGTTTAATCTATTTTTTTGACATGCTATTGGTAAAGACAAAATAAAAGATTCCCACTTCCTGAAAAAGGAGACTAGGTGTTCTTCATAAGGATATGGTAAGTTAAATTGCTCTGCCGTGTATTGTGTAATCAGAGCATTTTTGAAATGAGAAATTTTGGGTGCTGAGCATGATTTCCACAATTTAAGGATAAGGTTATGGCCAATTAATATAATTGTGTTTATAAGTTTAAAATTTTTGGGGACCCCTTGGAATTTGACCAGGAAGAAAATCTCAATTGGTTTAAGTGGATAATCCTAATGTACAACTGAGTTCATCCAATATATAATTTTTTGCCAGAACTGAAAAATTGTAGGGCATTCCCAAAAACAGTGTAATAGATCTGCTTTCATTGACTTACATCTAGAGCAAGGGACCCATGATTTATACCATTTAGATAAGGTTTCCGGAGTAAAGTAACTCTGAAGATTAATCTTAATCTGAGACTCCCTCCATGATGTTGGTATCCATGGTTGTTGAATTATTTTGAAGCTATCCATTATAGTCTGCTCATTAATATCCAGGAACTTTTTGACCATTTTTCCACCATATCGTTAACTTGTATACTTGATGATTTCTGGATTATATTATTATTATTATTATATTATTATTAGTAGTACAATGGGGAAATTGCATAAATTCCCATTGAATAGCTAGATATTCTGTTCTGTAATTCACCCAATGACCAATCTGTACCATATTTTTGGAGCAACTCATATAGAAAATGTCTTACTTGGAGGTAAGCATAAAATTCACGTGGTGGAAGATCAAATTTTCTAGCTAATTCTGCATAGGTTATTGGATAACCATCTATTGACAGTGTTTGACTCATCCATTTTAGTCCTTTTAAATCCCAGTCTTTAAAGATCCTATTTGAAAGCCCAGGACTGAAATTAGGATTACCACAAATAGGCAAAAATCGCGTAATATACGGGGAACATTCCAACTCGACACACAATTTCTGCCATGGTACTATAACCTTTTTAAACATAGTTAAATAAAAAATATTCGAGGGAAGAGAAGTTAATGGGCAATGTAGTAAAGCCTTCAGGTGGAAAGGTGCCACCAATTTGGATTCCCAAATAAATGTGGTAATTTGTTCTTTCTTGGTTATCCAATCTAAGGCAAATCTTGCCGAAGCAAATTATAAGTTTGAATGTTAGGGAGTGCTAGACCAGCTGCCGATTTAGAATTCATGAGTCGATAGCAGGCAATCTGTGGTTTGGACCAAGCTTTATTATATTTAAGAATATCCAACTTGTGCATAGGAATCAGAATATTTTGGAAAATATATAGTAATTTGGGAAAGAGAATTGTTTTGATCAAAACAACACGGGCTGTTAGTGAAATAGGTAGAGAAGTCCACTCCTCTAGCTTTTTTATGCAATGCTCCAGGCAGTGCCCATAGTTTAATTTATACCATTCATCAGGATATTTAGATAATCTAAGACCCAAGTACGTAATTTGGGATACTTCAGAGAAGGGATGATTAATTCTAGTTGTAGGATTTTTATACAGCCATAAGGAGTATGGCTAGAGGTTCTAAGCAAATATTAAATAATAAAGGGGAGAGAAGGCAACCCTGCCTAGTCCCTCTGTGTAGAATAAACCATTGGGAAATCATATTATTAATAATGATCACTGATGTAGGGGAACTATAGATTAATCGGATATAGTTGTTAAAATATCCTATCAGACCAAAATGTTCCACAGAGAGAAACAAATGATCCCAGCTAATCCGGTCAAAGGCCTTCTCTGCATCAACCGTTAATATGGCCTTATCCGAAGTCCCATGAGATCTAGAGGCCCTGTATTTATTCCAAAAAGATTCTAAAAGCACTAAGACCTTCCTCGTATTTCTTATGGGATTCCGCCCTGGCATAAACCCTAAATGATTTTCATGTAGATATACTATGGGATTCTGCTTTATACAGATCATTAAAAAAGTCGAAAAACACTCTTTCAATAGCTGAATGGTTAGTAAATCTATTCAGACCCTTTTTAATGGCAGGAATATAATTCCTGGAGCTAGATTTAGTAATTCTAGCTAGGAGCTTAGCAGATCATCCTATTGGCTATTCCAATCAGCCAATAGAATGCGAGCTCAATCCTATTGGCTGATTGGATCAGCCAATAGGATGAAAGCTCAATCCTATTGGCTGATTGCAACAGCCAATAGGATTTTTTCAACCTTAATTCCAATTGGCTGATAGAATTCTATCAGCCAATTGGAATCTAAGGGACGCCATCTTGGATGACGTCATTTAAAGGAACCTTCATTCGTCGGTAGTCGTCAGAAAGAAAAGGATGCTCCGCGTCAGATGTCTTGAAGATGGAGCCGCTCTGCGCCGGATGGATGAAGATAGAAGATGCAGTCTGGATGAAGACTTCTGCGGGCTTGGATGAAGACTTCGGCCGTTTCGCTGAGGACTTCTCCCGGCTTCTTGGAGGATGGATGTCAGATCTTCAAAACTGTAAGTAAATCTTCTGGGGTTAGTGTTAGGTTTTTTTAAGGGTTTATTAGGTGGGTTTTAGTTTTAGATTAGGGTTTGGGCTGCAATAGAGCTAAATGACCTTTAAAGGGAAATGCCCATACAAATGCCCTTTTCAGGGCAATGGGGAGCTTAGGTTTTTTTAGTTAGCTTTTTATTTGGGGGGTTGGTTGTGTGGGTGGTAAGTTTTACTTTTGGGGGGTATTTGTATTTTTTTACAGGTAAAAGAGCTGATTTCTTTGGGGCAATGCCCAGCAAAAGGCCCTTTTAAGGGCTATTTGTAGTTTATTGTAGGTTAGGATTTTTTAATTTTGGGGGGCTTTTTTATTTTCATAGGGCCCTTAGATTAGGTGTTATTAGTTTAAATCTTTGATAATTTCTTTTATATTTTTTGTAACTTAGTGTTTATTTGTTTGTGTAACTTAGTGTTTGTCATTTTTTGTAACTTAGTTGTTAGTTTTTGGTAACTTAGTAATTTTTTTGTGTAGATTTAAATTATTTGAGTAGGGTTAGGGTTTAAATATATAATATAGTTATTTCTCTTGTAAAGGTGTATCCAGTCCACGGGTTCATCCATTACTTGTGGGATATTCTCCTTCCCAACAAGAAGCTGCAAGAGGACACCCACAGCAGAGCTGTCTATATAGCTCCTCCCCTAACTGCCACCCCCAGTCATTCTCTTGCAGCTCTCGACAAGAAAGGAAGTATCAAAAGAGATGTGGTGACTTAGTGTAGTTTTTACCTTCAATCAAAAGTTTGTTATTTTTAAAAGGTACCAGCGTTGTACTGTTTTAACTCTCAGGCAGAAATTGGAAGAAGACTTCTGCCTGGAGGTTTGATGATCTTAGCGGTTTGTAACTAAGGTCCATTGCTGTTCTCACACATAACTGAAGAGTATGGAAAGAAAACTTCAGTTGGGGGGACGGTCTGCAGATTGCCTGCTTTGAGGTATGTTCAGTATATTTTTTTCTAGAGAGATGATAAGGTCTAGAAAATGCTGACAGTGCCTGGTATATTTAAGGTAAGCCTGATACAGTGATTTAACAACAACTGGGATCATGCTTGCAAAAAGTGATAATCTTCATGTTAATACCTATATTACTTAGTGTAAAAACGTTTGCATGATATATAAATAAAAACGTTTTTTCTCTGAGGGTGATAATTCTTTATTTGGGGCCTAGTTTCCACATGGCTTGTTAGATTACTCCTAGGAGTACTTTTTTATGGCCCTCTGACTTTGAGTGCATGGTGGGAGGGGCCTATTTTCGTTTTCAGTCTGAGACATCCTGCTTCCCTGAAGGAGTCCTCTGGCTTATAGGACCTCTGTAGAGGGTTTTGTTCCTTCAAAAATCGTTTTTAAGGGCAGGTAGGAGCCACAGCAGAGCTGTGCAGTGTGTTTGACTGTTTGTTAACAGGTTTAATGTTTTTCTAATTCGTTTTTCGGCCTGAGGGGTTAATCATCCATTTGCAAGTGGGTGCAATGCTGCTTTAGTCCCTTATACACACTGTAAAAATTTCGTAGAGTTTACTAATTTTTTTCACTGTTTTGCAGTTTATGAGGTAGTTTTTTTCTCTTAAAGGCACAGTACCGTTTTTTATTATTGCTTTTTTCACATTTATTAAAGTGTTTTCCAAGCTTGCTGGTCTCATTACTAGTCTGTTAAACATGTCTGACATAGAGGAAACGCCTTGTTCATTATGTTTAGAAGCCATTGTGGAACCCCCTCTTAGAATGTGTACCAAATACACTGACCTTTCTATAAGTTATAAAGACCATATTATGGCTTTTAAAGATTTATCACCTGAGGTTTCTGAGACTGACAAAAGGGAGGTTATGCCATCTAGCTCTCCCAACGTGTCAGAACCTATAACTCCCGCTCAAGGGACGCCAAGTACATCTAGCGTGTCCAATGCGTTTACTTTACAAGACATGGCGGCAGTTATGCATCATACACTCACAGAGGTATTGTCCAAACTGCCAGGGTTACAAGGAAAGCGAGACAGCTCTGGGGCTAGAACAAATACAGAGCTCTCTGACGCTTTAGTAGCTATGTCTGATATACCCTCACAATGTGCAGAAGTTGAAGCAGGAGAGCTTCTATCTGTGGGTGACTTCTCTGATTCAGGGAAGGCGTTACTTCAGTCTCACTCTGAAATGACAGCATTTAAATTTAAGCTTGAACACCTCCGCGTGTTGCTCAGGGAGGTTTTAGCGACTCTGGATGACTGTGACACCATTGTAGTCCCAGATAAATTGTGTAAAATGGACAAATACTTTGCAGTGCCTGTTTGCACTGATGTTTTTCCAATCCCTAAGAGGTTTTCAGAAATTATTACTAAGGAATGGGATAGACCAGGTGTGCCGTTCTCTCCCCCTCCTGCTTTTAAGAAAATGTTTCCTATAGATGCCGCTACACGGAACTTGTGGCAGACGGTCCCTAAGGTGGAGGGAGCAGTCTCTACCCTAGCTAAGCGTACAACTATTCCTGTCGAGAACAGTTGTGCTTTCCTAGATCCTATGGATAAGAAATTAGAGGGTTTCCTTAAGAAAATCTTTATACAACAAGGTTTTATTCTCCAGCCTCTTGCATGCATTGCCCCAGTCACTGCTGCAGCGGCTTTCTGGTTCGAGTCTCTGGAGGAGGCTTTACAGGTAGAGACCCCGTTGGATGATATCCTTGACAGGCTTAGAGCTCTTAAGTTAGCCAATTCATTTATTTCTGATGCCGTTTTTCATTTAACCAAGCTAACGGCTAAAAATTCAGATTTTGCCATTCAGGCACGTAGGGCGCTATGGCTTAAATCCTGGTCAGCTGATGTCACTTCAAAGTCTAAACTTCTCAAGATCCCCTTCAAAGGGCAGACCCTATTTGGGCCTGGACTGAAGGAGATCATTTCTGATATTACTGGAGGAAAAGGCCACGCCCTTCCCCAGGATAGGTCCAACAAGTTAAGAACCAAACAGACTAATTTTCGTTCCTTTCGAAACTTCAAGAGTGGCGCAGCTTCATCATCTTCTTCTTCTTCTACAAAACAAGAGGGAAATTTTGCCCTGTCCAAGCCAGTCTGGAGACCTAACCAGGCTTGGAACAAGGGGAAACAGGCCAAAAAGCCTGCTGCTGCCTCTAAGACAGCATGAAGGAGTAGCCCCCGATCCGGCACCGGATCTAGTGGGGGGCAGACTTTCTCTCTTCGCCCAGGCTTGGGCAAGAGACGTCCAGGATCCCTGGGCTCTGGAGATTGTTTCCCAGGGATATCTTCTGGATTTCAAAGCTTCATCTCCAAAGGGGAGATTTCATCTCTCACAATTATCTGCAAACCAGATAAAGAGAGAGGCATCCTTACATTGCGTTCAAGACCTACTAGTTATGGGAGTGATCCACCCAGTTCCAAAGGAGGAACAAGGGCAGGGCTTCTATTCAAATCTGTTTATAGTTTCCAAGAAGGAGGGAACTTTCAGACCAATCTTGGATCTCAAGATCCTAAACAAATTTCTCAGGGTCCCATCCTTCAAGATGGAGACTATTCGAACCATCCTACCTATGATCCAGGAGGGCCAATATATGACTACATTGGATTTAAAGGATGCTTATCTACATATTCCGATACACAGGGATCATCATCAGTTTCTCAGGTTCGCCTTCCTAGACAGGCATTACCAGTTTGTGGCTCTTCCCTTCGGGTTAGCCACGGCACCAAGAATCTTTACGAAGGCGGTTCTAAGACCGCGGGGTATAGCAGTAGCCCCTTACCTAGATGACATCCTGATACA
This sequence comes from Bombina bombina, assembly GCF_027579735.1. Taxonomy (NCBI): domain Eukaryota; kingdom Metazoa; phylum Chordata; class Amphibia; order Anura; family Bombinatoridae; genus Bombina; species Bombina bombina. The sequence goes on along the minus strand of NC_069505.1, from coordinate 166,325,437 downwards.
GGCGTCAACTTTTAAAATCGCCAGGTCCCATACAGACATTGTTCTGGCATTCCTAAGGTCTCACGGGTGGAAGGTGAATGAAGGAAAGAGTTCCATCTCACCTCTCACAAGAGTTTCCTTCCTAGGAACTCTGATAGATTCAGTAGAAATGAAGATTTATCTGACAGAGGTCAGGTTGTCAAAACTTCTAACTCCCTGCTGTGCTCTTTATTCCATTTCTCGTCCGTCAGTGGCTCAGTGTATGGAGGTAATCGGATTAATGGTAGCGGCAATGGACATAGTTCCGTTTGCCCGCCTACATCTCAGACCACTGCAACTTCGCATGCTCAATCAGTGGAATGGGGATTACACATATTTGTCCCCTCTACTAAATCTGGATCAAGAGACCAGGGATTCTCTTTTCTGGTGGCTATCTTGGGTCCATCTGTCCAAGGGAATGAGTTTCCGCAGGCCAGAATGGACTATAGTAACGACAGATGCCAGCCTTCTGGGCTGGGGTGCAGTCTGGAACTCCCTGAAGGCTCAGGGTTTGTGGACTCAGGAGGAGGCCCTCCTTCCGATAAACATTCTGGAACTAAGAGCGATATTCAATGCTCTTCAGGTTTGGCCTCAGCTAGCTGCGGTCAGGTTCATCAGATTTCAGTCAGACAACATCACGACTGTAGCCTATATCAACCATCAGGGGGGAACAAGGAGCCCCCTGGCAATGTTGGAGGTTTCAAAGATAATTCTATGGGCAGAGGTTCACTCTTGCCATCTCTCAGCTATCCATATCCCAGGAGTAGAGAACTGGGAGGCGGATTTTCTAAGTCGGCAGACTTTTCATCCGGGGGAGTGGGAGCTCCATCCGGAGGTATTTGCCCAGTTGATCCAACTTTGGGGCAAACCAGAACTGGATCTCATGGCGTCTTGTCAGAACGCCAAGCTTCCTTGTTACGGGTCCAGGTCCAGGGATCCCAAGGCAGCGCTGATAGATGCTCTAGCAGTGCCCTGGTCCTTCAGCCTGGCTTATGTGTTTCCACCGTTTCCTCTGCTCCCTTGTCTGATTGCCAAGATCAAGCAGGAGAGAGCTTCGGTGATCTTGATAGCCCCTGCGTGGCCACGCAGGACTTGGTATGCAGATCTGGTGGACATGTCATCCTTTTCACCATGGACTCTGCCGTTAAGGCAGGACCTTCTACTTCAAGGTCCCTTCAAACATCCAAAGCTTGATTCTATCAAAGCGTGGTTTTTTCCGAATCGGTCATTGATACCTTAATTCAGGCTCGAAAGCCTGTCACCAGGAAAATCTATCATAAGATATGGTGTAAATATCCTCATTGGTGTGAATCCAAGGGTTACTCATGGAGTAAGTTCAGGATTCCTAGGATATTATCTTTTCTCCAAGAAGGATTGGAGAAGGGTTTGTTAGCTAGTTCCTTAAAGGGACAGATTTCTGCTCTATCTATTCTTTTGCACAAACGTCTGGCTGAGGTTCCAGATGTTTAGGCATTTTGTCAGGCTTTAGTTAGGATCAAGCCTGTGTTTAAACCTGTTGCTCCGCCATGGAGTTTAAATTTAGTTCTTAAAGTTCTTCAAGGGGTTCTTTTTGAACCTTTGCATTCCATAGATATTAGCTTTTATCTTGGAAATTTCTGTTTTTAGTAGCTATCTCCTCGGCTCGAAGAGTTTCGGAGTTATCTGCTTTACAATGTGATTCCCCTTATCTGATTTTCCATGCAGATAAGGTAGTGTTACGTACCAAACCTGGGTTTCTTCCTAAGGTGGTATCTAATAAGAATATCAATCAGGAGATTGTTGTTCCTTCACTATGTCCTAATCCTTCTTCAAAGAAGGAACGTCTATTACACAATCTTTATGTGGTTTGTGCTTTAAAGTTTTATTTACAAGCTACGAAGGATTTTCGTCAAACATCTGCTTTGTTTGTTGTCTACTCTGGACAGAGGAGAGGCCAAAAGGCTTCGGCAACTTCTCTTTCTTTTTGGCTAAGAAGTATAATACGCTTAGCTCATGAGACTGCTGGCCAGCAGCCTCCTGAAAGAATTACAGCTCATTCTACTAGAGCAGTAGCTTCCACATGGGCTTTTAAACATGAAGCCTCTGTTGAACAGATTTGTAAGGCGGCGACTTGGTCTTCGCTTCATACCTTTTCTAAATTCTATAAATTTAATACTTTTGCTTCTTCAGAGGCTATTTTTGGGAGAAAGGTCTTACAGGCAGTGGTGCCTTCCGTTAAAGTTCCTGCCTTGTCCCTCCCTTCATCCGTGTCCTAAAGCTTTGGTATTGGTATCCCACAAGTAATGGATGAACCCGTGGACTGAATACACCTTTACAAGAGAAAACAAAATTTATGCTTACCTGATAAATTTATTTCTCTTGTGGTGTATCCAGTCCACGGCCCGCCCTGTCATTTTAAGGCAGGTGTTTTTTATTTTTAAACTACAGTCACCACTGCACCCTATAGTTTCTCCTTTTTTTCTTGCTTGTCTTTGGTCGAATGACTGGGGGTGGCAGTTAGGGGAGGAGCTATATAGACAGCTGTGCTGTGGGTGTCCTCTTGCAGCTTCCTGTTGGGAAGGAGAATATCCCACAAGTAATGGATGAACCTGTGGACTGGATACACCACAAGAGAAATAAATTTATCAGGTAAGCATAAATTTTGTTTTTAATTTGTAGTTTTATGCAATTTTAGTATAAAAGTTAGGTTAGATTAATTTTTATTTTAATATAGTTTAATGTAATTTTAGTTTAAAAGTTAGGTTAGATTAATTATTAATTTAATATAGTTTAATGTAATTTTATTATAATAGTTAGGGTAGGTTAATTATTAGATTAATATAGTTTAATGTAATTCTATTATAATAGTTAGTGTAGGTTAATTATGAATTTAATATAGTTTAATGTAATTTTATTATAATAGTTACGGTAGGTTAATTAAAAGGGACACTAAACCCAAACATTTTGTTTCATGATTTAGGAAGAGAATAAAATTTAAAATAACATTCCAATTTCCTTTATTATCTAATTTGCTTCATTCTTTAGATATCCTTTGTTAAAGAAATAGCAATGCACATGGGTGAGCCAATCACATGAGGCATCTATGTGCATCTACCAATCAGCAGCTACTGAGCATATCTAGGTATGCTTTCCCGCAAAGAATACCAAGAGAATGAAGCAAATTAGATAATAGAAGTAAATTATAAAGTTGTTTAAAATTGCATGCTCTTTCTAAATAATGAAAGAAAAAAATTGGGTTTTATTCCCCTTTAATTATAATAGTTAGGGTAGGTTAATTATTAGTTTAATATAGTTTAATGTAATTTTAAAGGTAAGTTTAAATGTATTATAAAATAGGGATGAGTTAATATTTAATATACAGGTTGTTAGGTTTAGGGGTTAATAGGTTAATTTAGTTTATGCCAATATGGGGGGCTGGCGGTTTAGAAGTTAGTAACTTTATGTAGGTGGCGGCGGTGTAGGGGCAGCAAATTAGGGGTTAATAAGTATAATGTAGGTGGCGGCGGTGTAGGGGCAGCAGATTAGTGGTTAATAATTTTAATGTAGGTGGCGGCGGTGTAGGGGGTGGCAGATTAGGGGTGTTTAGACTCGGGGGTTATGTTAGGGTGTTAGGTGTAAACATAAATTTTATTCTCCCATAGGAATCAATGGGATATCGGGCAGCAGCGAACATGAGCTTTCGCTGCTTTCAGACTCCCATTGATTCCTATGACATCCGCTGCCTCCAGGGTGGCGGATTGAAAAACAGGTACGCAGGGCCGGAATAGTGGCAAGCGTACCTGCTAGTTATTTGTTAACTAGCAAAAGTAGTCAGATAGTGACCAATTTGCATTCGTAACATCTGTAGTGACGTAAGCATCGATCTGTGTCGGACTGAGACCGGCGGATCATATGTTATGTCACAGATTTCTACTTTTGCCGGTCTGTAGGCTTTGATAAATAAGGGGAATCAAGCTCTCCATAATTACACTGCAAAATTCCAGCGTATTTGCAGTTGACGGCTTGATAAATAGGCCCCTTTATCCGGTACATATGGGTACTTTATCCTATAATATTTGAAGTGCCATAGTATGTTTAGCCTAGCTGCTTCTTTATTGTCTGTTAACCATAATTATCCTAATACTCTGATATAATTATAAAACTAACAAAATAGAGTACGAAATGGTCACATAGGCATAAATATGGGTATGATATTATCCGTGCATAGTTAGAATTTATATATGAGATGTAAGGCGCTAGTAGAGTACTTTATGGAACTATACTTTTGGGCTACTATATAGCTGACAGCTTACCAAAGAGCTATATAGGTTAATTACTTATAATATCATAGCAAATCTTTTTCTTTAGTTGATATATTCCCTCCTATTATTTGTATTTAGATCCCCTGAGTGTGCACATTTACCAGTATCCTTACAACTAGAGACAAACTGACACATTGTGAAGGGGCGAAAAATGTCCAGTACATAAATTAATGACAAATAGCAGTTTAACACTAGAACCCACCTATCTCTTAATTTAATCGTTCCACCTAATGTTGGGTATAGGGCCCATACACAAGTGCCGGGGGATAGCTATCTAGGATAGTGGAATACAGATTTTCACTTATTTTGGTATTGATGTAACTGCACTTTGGCACTAAACCACCACAAGTTTTACCAGATCCTGTTTGTATTAAAGCTGCAATTATCTCACACTGGTCATTATAGCTCACTTGTGCTACAGGCGACAGTACAAATATTACTATTAAGTATGTTAGGATGACTATAACTGCTAGACGCGACTCACATTCAGTAATTTCTGAACAGCTCATGTATATAAATGGCACCCACCTAACCAGCTTTCAATTGTTACCCAATAATTATGAGGAATTAACCTAATTTGAAAGAGAGGCTTCAATCTAAAGTTATAGATAATAAATTACACTTTCATATAAATCCCTTAAGACCTTATTTATACACAGAGTATTCTTTATCAAGCTGTCCGGACACGACCTCCCATCCCAACGTCCTAGCATTTATATTTATATAGAGCCAAATATGAAGGCGCTATAGAAGTGTCATACATACTGGCTCGCTTACTTCATCCTGAGTAAATGCATGGATGTACGTAATATACCCAGGTCTTTGTCTGGGATCTAACAAGAGTGGCTTTGGTCCGCTATTCCCCAAGCAGTTATGCTGGAATAACATAAATATTTTCCTATGTTGATATATATATAACTTTGCAACTGAACGTGTGGAAAATCCATATGAGTGTCTTACCTTTTCAACATGGGATATAATATGTAACCTCTCAGTGGTAAGAAATTGTACCTCTTAAACTAGATAATATGTTTCTGCTTGTGGTAAGTTATCATAAAATATCATCCTATTAGGCAGCAAAACATGATAAAGAGGTTTTATTAAAAACATGATTATAAAGTAAAATTTTCGGTATCAATATCAGTCATGTACCGCTTTGGTTTGTGACATAATAGTCCAATATAAAGTCACTATAATTACAGGGAAGTTCACAGAAGATTTATGTTATTGACCTATTCCTTTATGTGTTTGTCAAATTGTACCACATACTGATGTAACTTGATATGTATTGTTTGATTTATCAATGCCTTAATAAAAAAAAATATTGAAATTAAAAAAAAAAAAGATAATATAGATAATATAGGTTTCACAAGACCCTCCCCCAACTAATGCAGAGGTATCTTGTTATTGGCTAGGAATACTGGAGTGTCCATTATAAGTGTGTTTTTAGTAGGTGGTATGAACTAATAACTTTTTTTAGTGCAGTACCAATCTTTAATATTATCTGTTAATTCTAGAATGGTGTAGAGACAGGGTTATACAGTGTGAACTCCACTTACTCTAGGCACATTGCAAAAAAACTACATTTTTAGAGTTAAAGGGACAATGTACTGTAGCATTACTTGTTATGCTAGCTGTAGAGTATGGAGCATTGCTCCTTTTGATTTATTTTTATATCTGAAAAATCTGTTTTTGCTCATTGAAACACTCTCTCTCTCTCTCTCCTCTTTCTCTTTTAGTCCAAGCACGGTTAACAGATTGCTACCGGGAGGTTAATATCTGCTACCACCTCTTGCTTACAAAGTGTTTCTACAGTCTATACTGCAATATAGAAATTGTCCGTATAGGTGGCAGTTTCAATAGGCAAAATCATCTATTTCAAATAAAAAGATAAAGTAAAGTCTCCCAGGCTCCCTTATTTATCTGTTATTTTTCACAACAAGATAGTGTACGCTTGTACTCTTATTTAGTTCATTTTTATGTATCTGACAGTTTCATATCTTTACTCCCAGTGTTGTTGAATGTATTCAGCTAGACTGTGTGAAAAGGATTTAAATGAAGAATTTTACTGTATCAAATTATAAAATAAAGTGTTGCTTTCAGTAACTACTGTATAATTTACCGATTTCCTACGTGAATTTGTTGATTCTTCAGCTTCCCTTGTTTTCTTCAAAAAATGTTGGCAACCTTAATTAGACCAGATGATAAAAAAAACTTGCTGGCAAGGAGACAAATCATGTAAAACCATTTTTTTGCATTATATTGTACTGTATGAGTACCACTTTCATATTCACACTACTTAGCGAACACATTTAAAGCTATAATTTGCCTTTCTAAAATTCTTCGAGAGACATTGCAGTACTCAGGAGACTTCTGGGATAATCTCACAGATCAAAGGGCTATAGAGAGCCTGAGTTTACATTGATAAAGGGACAGTACACACCAATTTTCATATAACTGCATGTAATAGGCATTGCTATAAAGAAGAATATGCATTGATACTGATCTAAAAATTCAGTATAAAACCTATTAAAAACTTACTTAGAAGCTCCCAGTTTAGCTCTGTTGATGAGGTTAGACTGGAACATCCACTGAAAGTGGCCGATAAAGCAGGAAGAACAGATGGGCTATATAACTAGATCATTTACAAAACATTTATGCAAAGAAAAATCTAGTGTACAGTGTCCTTTATTGCTTAGAAATTTTAGCTGGTCAATAGTCATTAAAACACCTGCCATAAAGATAACACAATCTGGCAGTTTACAATCCTTTCAGTTTTTCATTTTTTGCGCTAGTTTGCGGATGTGGGGTGTTAGAAAAAAAAACGCACTGAAAAGTGCCTTTAAATTGCGGTCTATTCATATACATATATATTTAAACTTTGCTGCCCATTGCTGCGCGACTTACCCCCTTTTTTACGCTAGGTTTTCTACCCTGATTATCGGCATGTGAACGAGGCTCTCATTGAAGCATATGGAAGCGTGCTATCGTTCGCATTGTTCTTTAAACTTCAAATAGTATTATGAGTGAAGCGCAAATATCGCAAAAGCGCAATTTTGTGCTCCACTCTTAATGTAGCCCAATATATATTAACTGAACATAAGAGTCTGACAAAGATAGAAATTAAATAGTTTATTAAATACAGTTAGGTCCACAAATAATTGGACACTGACACAAGTTTTGTTATTTCGGCTATTTACTAAAATAAATTCAAGTTACAGTTAAATAATTAATATGGGCCTAAAGTGCAGTCTCTCAGCTTTAATTTGAGGGTATTCACATCCAAATTGGAGAAAGGGTTTAGGAATCACAGCTCTTTAATATGTAGCCCCCTCTTTTTCAAGAGACCAAAAGTAATTGGACAATTGACATAAAAAAAAAGCTATTTCACGGACTGGTGTGGGCTATTCCTTTGTTATTTCATCATCAATTAAGCAGGTAAAAGGTCTGGAGTTGATTCCAGGTGTGGATTTGCATTTGGAAGCTGTTGCTGTGAACCCACAACATGCGTTCAACGACGCTCTCAATACAAGTGAAACCGGCCATCCTTAGGCTGCAAAAAATAAATAAAAATACAGGCTCTAATTTGTTAGAGCACGTTATTTTCACACTAGTATCCCTTGTTTACTCTGTTTAACACCTTAATTGTGGTTAAACACATATATAAAGTACTGCAATGTGTTGGCAGGCAAGCTAATTAGGAGCAGGATATGCAGGTATCCAATCATCACCTCTGGCCTGATCAGGAGCTGCAACATTTTGAGGTTCCCAGGCAGGGATTCAGCTACAAAAAAATACAAATAAAACATGTAGATGTTAATGGTGAATATTTTATAAAAAATCATAATGTGTTTATAAAAGACAGGGATGGAACTACCGGCGGTGCAGCAGGTGGAGTGGCACCAGGACCCAAGTGCTGGGGGTGGGGGGTATAGCAGCCCATCAATACATATGGGTGTGCAGAATGTGTACAATCCTAATGCAAGAGAGCCTTTTATTAATGCAGGTTGCAGGTCCATCTTATCTACACTGTATATTTATACTCAAAATCATTATGCAGATGTTTATTATTACTATTGCTTACTACTGAATTACCTTGGGGGGGTCAAAGAAACAATTTGCACCAGGGCCCTCTGTCGAGTAGGTCCCCTACTGCTAAAAGATTAGAATATACCACATTAGTTAGCATTAGGGACTAATGCAAAAAAAAATAAAATAATAGAATTAGAATATCAATTTAAGAAGTCTGTCTGATGTGTTCACACTTGCATGTGATTGGCTTGGAATTGCAGAAGAGATCACAATAGTTGGAAGGCCGTATTCATAAAGCATGTGATTGAGCGGTATTCATAAAGCATGTGATTGGGCGGCATTCATAAAGCATGTGATTGGGCGGCATTCATAAAGAATGTGATTGGGCGGCATTCATAAAGCATGTGATTGGGCGGTATTCATAAAGCATGTGATTGGGTGGTATTCATAAAGCATGTGATTGGGCGGCATTCATAAAGCATGTGATTGGGCGGCATTCATAAAGCATGTGATTGGGCAGTATTCATAAAGCATGTGATTTGGCAGCATTCATAAAGCATGTAATTGGGCGGTATTCATAAAGCATGTGATTGGGCGGCATTCATAAAGCATGTGATTGGGCGGCATTCATAAAGCATGTAATTGGGCGGTATTCATAAAGCATGTAATTGGGCGGTATTCATGAAGCATGTGATTGGGCGGCATTCATAAAGCATGTGATTGGGCGGTATTCATGAAGCATGTGATTGGGCGGTATTCATGAAGCATGTGATTGGGCGGCATTCATAAAGCATTTAATTGGGCGGCATTCATAAAGCATGTGATTGGGTGGTATTCATAAAGCATGTGATTGTGCGGTATTCATAAAGCATGTGATTGGGCGGTATTCATAAAGCATGTGATTGGGCGGCATTCATAAAGCATGTGATTGGGTGGTATTCATAAAGCATGTGATTGGGCGGTATTCATAAAGCATGTGATTGGGCGGCATTCATAAAGCATGTGATTGGGTGGTATTCATAAAGCATGTGATTGGGTGGTATTCATAAAGCATGTGATTGGGTGGTATTCATAAAGCATGTGATTGGGTGGTATTCATAAAGCATGTGATTGGGCAGTATTCATGAAGCATGTGATTGGGTGGTATTCATAAAGCATGTGATTGGGTGGTATTCATAAAGCATGTGATTGGGTGGTATTCATAAAGAATGTGATTGGGCGGTATTCATAAAGCATGTGATTGGGCGGTATTCATAAAGCATGTGATTGGGCGGCATTCATAAAGCATGTGATTGGGCGGTATTCATAAAGCATGTGATTGGGCAGCATTCATAAAGCATGTGAACAGAGCATACAAAAATAACTTTTGTTTTTTAAAGAGTTTATTCTTTGGTTTCTTGTTTAAGCTTTTGTAAAATTCTTTAAAATTGATTGTTGTAGTATGAAAACAAAAAACTAACATAAAAAATTGGTTAGTACATAATCTAAAAACACACACTCAACGTGTTTTGATTTAAAAAAAAAAATAATTTGTCACAAGCTACATGTTTGACCACTAAGTGGCGCTATTTCTCTGTGTAAGACATGATTTAGTTAAGGCAAGAATGTCCCATTGAACGGCTGTAAAAGAATCTGGGAAGCAGATTACCTTGTTTGCTAGCAATATTTGCCAGATAATTACATATTGCACAGCTCACAAAATAAACATCTTACCACTGGCCTTAATTCACTAAAATTTAGAGAACTCATCTTTTTACTCACTATAACTGGTTGAGATTGCAAACTCTCTAGAAGGAAAAATCCTTTGAATTACTGTATTATGTTCTGAAGCTGAGTTCCCTCATTAGTATCTTTGGTAGAGGATATTGAAAAGGAGAATCCTTATCTTTGTTAGTGTACCTAGGCTGTGTAGATGTTATAACAGGAGGACTATTCCAATTAATTAGAAGCACTGTGCAGTGTATCTTGCATGGGGTTTTTAAATCAAAGGCAGTTCCAATCCAATAGAAACCAGGTAATCAGGTGGTTTTATAGTGGCTTTGCATCACATCAAAGAGACAGTAAACGCCTTGACATTGTAATATAAAATGTTTTTCTTATGCATTGTTAAACAACTTTACAATATACTTTCATTATTGTTTTATTTATTTTTCCATTTTTATTTTAAAGGGACACTAAACTCCATTTTTTTTCTTTCATGATTCAAATAGAGCATGCGATTTTAAGCAACTTTCTAATTTACTCCTATTATCATTTTTTTCTTTGTTCTCTTGCTATCTTTATTTGAAAAAGCAGGAATTTAAGCTAAGGAGCCGTCCCATTTTTTATTTAGCACCTGGGTTGCGCTTGCTGATTGGTGGATAAATGTACCCACCAATCAGCAAGCGCCATCCAGGGTTCTGAACCAAAAATAGGCCGGCGTCTTAGCTTAGATTCCTGCTATTTCAAATAAAGATAGCAAGAGAACGAAGAAAAGTTAATAATAGGAGTATATTAGAATGTTGTTAAAAATTGTATGCTCTGAATCATGAAAGAAAAAATTGAGTTTAGTTTCCCTTTAAGACATCTGAAAATGATAAGACAAACAGGACACAATGTCATCCAAACTGATCAGAACAATCATACTACAGTAAACAGAAAAACACTGTCAAAAATAATCGGATATCCATCCTAGTAAAGTCCCTAGGACAAAATAGAAGTTAGATTGTTCGGATCAGAGTACCAAAATGGGCCTCAATTTTGATAAACAATGTTCTCCGAGTCCATTGTAATAAAACATCATGAAGCCAGATAGAAAATTATGAAATTTAAACAATATCTATGAACAAAACAACTAATGTAACACTTTTTAGTGCATATTTTTTTTCATTATAGATTTCAACAGGTAAGAACTGCAAAATAATTCACTATATACTAAAATAATGTGGCTAGCCTTGTCTTCTGCACTAAAGCCAATTTTGGTTGTTGAAAAACAATTACAGCAAACACAATGTTAATTTGATGTTAAAAAATGTTTAATCCTAGCTGATATGTCATTTAATTAAAACACAACAGAAATGTCTTGCAATAACAAGGTGTCACTGTGCCTTTAATTTCACCAATATTTTTTCATTAAAGGACCACTAAATACACTAGACTTGAATAATTGACAAATCCACAATAAAAAGACAATGCAATAGCACTTACTTTGAATTTGAAATGAGCAGTAGAATATTTTCTAGCACATTTTAAATCACATTTTCCCTCCCCCTGTATCATGTGACAGCCATCAGCCAATCACAAAATGCATATATACCTATATTCTGTTCACTTTTGCACATGCTCAGCAGAAGCTGGAGCCTCTGAAAGTGTGCATATAAACAGAATTGGCACGTTTTTAAAATGAAAGTATATTGGAAAGTTGTTTTAAATTCAAGGCTTTATCTGAATCATGAAACTTTAATTTTGACTTTAGTGGCCCTTTAAACAGTCTCTGACGCAGCTTTTCTTTTAGAGCTAATGTCCCAGTTTCTGAAATGATACCAGATTCTTCCCATGGTCTGTCCCCCCTCGCACATGACTTAAACCTACTTGTACCCATCCAATAATATCTCCACCCACAAGTCTCCCTAACACAACTTAGGCTTTCCTGAGCCAGGTAGTGAGAGATTCAGAGATGTATTTCAGTCCATCAGAAAACACTTTTCTTGCAACTTTTTGCATGATTGTGAAGAATGTAAAAACAAAGGACTCTTAGGATTTAGTAAACAGAACACACACATTTATTTTGATGTTTTGGGAATCCACAATCATCATTCTGAAGAAGGGGATTATGAATCCATGAAACATTAAAATATATTTATATTGAGTAAGAAATTATTGTGGGCAAGTAAAGAAATTTTATATATATATATATATATATATATGTGTGTGTGTGTGTGTGTGTTGTATCTATGTACATCTATGTGTGTGTATATATGTGTGTATATATATCTATCTATATATCTATATCTATCTATCTATCTATCTATCTATATATATATATATATATATATATATATATATATATATATATATATATATATATATATAAATTAGACATGTGCATTTTGAGGTTTCGTTCACCTCCTTAAACGGAAGACGACCGCTGTTTGTGCCGCTCTGCTATTTTCGTTGCCAAATTTACTCTTGTGCAACAGCAATGCACTCAAATCTGGATTTGCACAGGTCTTAGTGTGTTTCACTTGCACAATAAGTTATTCACCTCTGAAAGGAGACGAATATCGAAAGCAGCCTCCGACTTCCTCATTCGGCAGTTAACAAAACTGCCGAATGCACATTTCTAGTAAATTGTAAAGTTGTTTAAAGGGACAGTCTAGGCCAAAATAAACTTTCATGATTCTGATAGAGCATGTAATTTTAAACAATTTTCCAATTTACTTTTATCACCAATTTTGCTTTGTTCTCTTGGTATTCTTAATTGAAAGCTTAACCTAGGAGGTTCATATGCTAATTTCTTAGACCTTAAAGCCCACCTCTTTCAGATTGCATTTTAACAGTTCTTCACCACTAGAGGGTGTTAGTTCACGTATTTCATATAGATAACACTGTGCTCGTGCACGAGAAGTTATCTGGGAGCAGGCTCTGATTGGCTAGACTGCAAGTCTGTCAAAAGAACTGAAAAAAGGGGCAGTTTGCAGAGGCTTAGATACAAGATAATCACAGAGGTTAAAAGTATATTAATATAACTGTGTTGGTTATGCAAAACTGGGAAATGGGTAATAAAGGGATTATCTATCTTTTAAAACAATGACAATTCTGGTGTAGATTGTCCCTTTAAAAGTATATGCTCTAAGTGTATGCTCTATTATGAAGGAATTTTATTTGGGTTTCATAAACCTTTAAGGGCTAGATTACAAGTGGAACCCTAATTTATTGCGCCCCACAAACGGGCAAATCTGCCCGTTTACGGACACGCACTAAGTAACCAGCCATTAAAAGTGGCTGGTGTAAATATGTGTTCCTACAATAGCCATGTGGGAAATCTGGCTTGGTGCCGTCTGGTGCCGGATTCCCCGCATGGCTATTGGCTAAGAGGTGGAAACGTCACCTCTCAGCCAAATATCGTTCTGCCATGGGCTGCCTGAGCAGCTCAGTGCGGTGAATGCTGCAAACAAATAAAGGAGCTTTATTTTATACTTCATGACTGAAAGTCCCCTTTATTTGTTCTAATGGTAAATCCTAGCGTTTCACAAATGCTAGGATTTACCATCACTTTAATATGTGTTTATGCAAATCTGGGGAATGGGTAATAAATGGATCATCTATCTTTTTAAACAATATAAATTCTTGTGTAGACTGTCCCTTTAAATGTTTAATTGCTGTACTTTTTATATGCAAACAAAAATGTTTCCTTTGATGTCTTTTTTATTTATAATTGTCTTCCTCATGTACATTATTATTGTCTTCCTCATGTACATTATTATTGTCTTCCTCATGTACATTATTATTGTCTTCCTCATGTACATTATTATTGTCTTCCTCATGTACGTTATTATTGATGTGTGTTGTTGCTAATTGTGTATCTCAGGTCGACGTGCAAAATATCTCACTCCTGCAAACATGATACCAACAAAAAGTCCACAGCAGCCTGTGCTGGTAGAAGGTGGGTGGACACAAGAAACCAGCGAGGAAAAGAAATTAATGAAAGACATGCAAAATGTGGAGGTTTGTAAGAACATTTCCTGCCAAAAGATAGCAGTAAAAAAATCCAATTAAATTAGAATCTATCAACTCTTTTGAATCGTGATTTAGTTTTACATTGAACAGTGTGCTGTGATATTTCTTTTTTTGTTTGTAAAAAGCATATTATAAAGTGATTTTTTAATGAATGTTCCTGTCCTTGATATAACTAATTTTATGTTTGTGCACGTGAAGGTATGTCCCCGCCCACCAGTAGGACACCAGCAGGACAACCCTATACCAGGAAATAAATCACTAGACATGTGCACGTGTAGATATGTCCCCGCCCACCAGCAGGAAATTAATCAATAGACATGTGCATGTATAGGTATGTCCCCGCCCACCAGCAGGAAGTTAATCACTAGACGTGTGCGTGTATAGGTATGTCCTTGCCCACCAGCAGGAAGTTAATCACTAGACATGTGCGTGTATATGTATGTCCCTGCCCACCAGCAGGAAGTTAATCACTAGACGTGTGCGTGTATAGGTATGTCCCCGCCCACCAGCAGGACAACCCTATACCAGGAAGTTAGTCACTAAACATGTGCATGTATAGGTATGTCCCCCACCCACCAGCTGTAAGTTAATCACTAGACGTGTGCGTGTATATTTATGTCCCCGCCCACCAGCAGGACAACCCTATACCAGGAAGTTAGTCACTAGATATGTGCGTGTATAGGTATGTCCCCGCCCACCAGCAGGAAGTTAATTACTAGACGTGTGCGTGTATAGGTATGTCCCCACCCACCAGCAGGAAGTTAATCACTAGACATGTGCATGTATAGGTATGTCCCCGCCCACCAGCAGGAAGTTAATCACTAGAAATATGCGTGTATAGGTATGTCCCCGCCCACTAGCAGGAAGTTAATCACTAGACGTGTGCGTGTATAGGTATGTCCCCGCCCACTAGCAGGAAGTTAATCACTAGACATGTGCATGTATATAGGTATGTCCCCGCCCACTAGCAGGAAGTTAATCACTAGACGTGTGCGTGTATAGGTATGTCCCTACCCACTAGCAGGAAGTTAATCACTAGACATGTGCATGTATATAGGTATGTTCCCGCCCACTAGCAGGAAGTTAATCACTAGACGTGTGCGTGTATAGGTATGTCCCCGCCCACTAGCAGGAAGCTTATCACTAGACGTGTGCGTGTATAGGTATGTCCCCACCCACCAGCAGGAAGTTAATCACTAGACATGTGCATGTATATAGGTATGTCCCTGCCCACCAGCAGGAAGTTAATCAATAGACATGTGCATGTATAGGTATGTCCCTGCCCACCAGCAGGAAGTTAATCACTAGACGTGTGCGTGTATAGGTATGTCCCCACCCACCAGCAGGAAGTTAATCACTAGACATGTGCATGTATATAGGTATGTCCCTGCCCACTAGCAGGAAGTTAATCACTAGACATGTGCATGTATATAGGTATGTCCCTGCCCACCTGCAGGAAGTTAATAACTAGACATGTGCATGTATATAGGTATGTCCCCACCCACCAGCAGGAAGTTAATCACTAGACATGTGCATGTATATATGTATGTCCCCACCCACCAGCAGGAAGTTAATCACTAGACATGTGCATTTATATAGGTATGTCCCTGCCCACCAGCAGGAAGTTAATCACTAGACATATGTGTGTATAGATATGTCCCCACCCACCAGCAGGAAGTAAATCACTAGACATATGTGTGTATAGATATGTCCCCACCCACCAGCAGGAAGTTAACCACTAGACATATGTGTGTATAGATATGTCCCCACCCACCAGCAGAAAGTTAATCACTAGACATATGTGTGTATAGATATGTCCCCACCTACCAGCAGGAAGTTAATCACTAGACATGTGCATGTATATAGGTATGTCCCCACCCACCAGCAGGAAGTTAATCACTAGACATGTGCATGTATATAGGTATGTCCCTGCCCACCAGCAGGAAGTTAATCACTAGACATGTGCATGTATATAGGTATGTCCCCACCCACCTGCAGGAAGTTAATCACTAGACATGTGCATGTATATAGGTATGTCCCCACCCACCAGCAGGAAGCTAATCACTAGACATGTGCATGTATATAGGTATGTCCCCACCCACCAGCAGGAAGTTATTCACTAGACATGTGCATTTATATAGGTATGTCCCTGCCCACCTGCAGGAAGTTAATCACTAGACATGTGCATGTATATAGGTATGTCCCCACCCACCAGCAGGAAGTTAATCACTAGACATGTGCATGTATATAGGTATGTCCCCACCCACCAGCAGGAAGTTAATCACTAGACATGTGCATGTATATAGGTATGTCCCCACCCACCAGCAGGAAGTTAATCACTAGACATGTGCATTTATATAGGTATGTCCCTGCCCACCTGCAGGAAGTTAATCACTAGACATGTGCATGTATATAGGTATGTCCCCACCCACCAGCAGGAAGTTAATCACTAGACATGTGAATGTATATAGGTATGTCCCCACCCACCAGCAGGAAGTTAATCACTAGACATGTGCATGTATATAGGTATGTCCCCACCCACCAACAGGAAGTTAATCACTAGACATGTGCATTTATATAGGTATGTCCCTGCCCACCTGCAGGAAGTTAATCACTAGACATGTTCATGTATATAGGTATGTCCCCACCCACCAGCAGGAAATTAATCACTAGACATGTGAATGTATATAGGTATGTCCCCACCCACCAGCAGGAAGTTAATCACTAGACATGTGCATTTATATAGGTATGTCCCCACCCACTAGCAGGAAGTTAATCACTAGACATGTGCATTTATATAGGTATGTCCCTGCCCACCTGCAGGAAGTTAATCACTAGACATGTGCATGTATATAGGTATGTCCCCACCCACCAGCAGGAAGTTAATCACTAGACATGTGCATTTATATAGGTATGTCCCCACCCACCAGCAGGAAGTTAATCACTAGACATGTGCATGTATATAGGTATGTCCCTGCCCACTAGCAGGAAGTTAATCACTAGACGTGTGCGTGTATAGGTATGTCCCTACCCACTAGCAGGAAGTTAATCACTAGACGTGCATTTGGCAGTTTTGTTAGCTGCTGAATGCGGCCGCTCGTGCCATTTGATTCTTTTTGGAGACGGATTTCTTTTTGTAAAAGTGCAACACACTAAGATCTGTGCAAATCCAGATGTGCTGCACTTCACAAGAAGAAAACTGGCTCAGAAAAGAGCCAAATGTCACGAGTGACTAGGGTTGCCACCTCAGCCATGCTTTCCTGGACACTTATGAGTTACACATGTTGCAGGGTGTGCAGGCAGGAACATGTATTGTGTTTCTGGACAGCACAATTCCTGTTCCTCCCTGCACACCATGCAGCAGGTGTAACTCATAAGTGTCCAGAAAAACATGGCTGAGGTGGCCGCCTTCCTCTGCATTTGCCAGCTAACAAAACTGCTGAATGCAAATGTTCTACTTATCATCCAGTGGGCAATTTGTCTGTAGGAATAAACAGAGCACAAACATATTTACACATCCTGATCCGTTCCCTGCAACAATAAATTAATAATAATAATAAACATGTTCATCATAAAATCTAAATACAAAATTTAAACCATCATTTTCTTAACATGTTGTATATTTTTTAAAATGCTTATCTTAGCAGAGTTAAAGGGATATTGAAGTCAAAATTAAACTTGTATAATTCAGATAGAGCAAGACATTTTAAATTTACTTTTATCAAATGTACTTTGTTCTCTTGGTACCCTTTTTTGAAAAAAAGCATATGTCCATATCCTCAGCAGCAGCAATGCAGTCCTGGGAGCTAGCTGAATAATGGCGGCTTCATGCATTCATCTCTTGTCATTGGCTCACCAGGTGTGTTCAGCTAGCTCTAAATAGTGTTTAGCTGCTCTGTAGCTAACTTTAACTATGAGTTTAACCCATTTGCAGAATATGTGTTTATATACAGAATGTGTGTGTTTGTGTCTGTATGTGTATTCAGAATGTGCAATTGTGTGCATATATATGTGTGTCTATACAGAATGTGTGTTTGTGTATATATATATATATATATGGTAAGACTTAAAGGGAAGTAAAACCCATCATTTTTGTAGAACATACAATTTTAAATATTTTTTCAATTTACTTCTATTATCAAATTATCTTCGTTTTCTTGCTATCCTTTGTTGAAAAGCAGGAGGGTAAGTTTAACCCCTTAAAGACCGACGAAGTGCAGGATACGTCCTCAAAAAAAAATACAGTTAATGCCTGAGGACGTACTCTGAACGTCGTCGGTCTGGAAAGCGGCTGGAAGCGATCCTGCTCACTTCCAGCTGCTTTCTGGTTATTGCAGTGATGCCTTGATGTCAAGGCATCCTGCAATAACCTTTTTTAGCCATCCGATGCAAAGAGAGCCAACTCTGCGGCCCTCTCTGCACCGGATATCGATGGCCGGTATCGTTGGTGGGTGGGAGCCGGTGTGGGAGGTGGGTAGCGGCAATCGATGGGCCTTGTGATGTGGAGGGGGATGGGATCATGAAATGCTAGGATTGACCATTGGAACAAATAAAGGGGACTTTCAGTCATTAAGTATCAAATACTTCATGCTGAAAGCTCCTTTATTTGTTTGCAGCATTCACCGCACTGAGCTGATCAGGCAGTCCATGGCAGAACGATATTTGGCTGAGAGGTGACATTTCCACCTCTTAGCCAATAGCCATGCGGGAAATCCGGCACCAGATTGCACCAAGCCGGATTTCCCACACGGCTATTGGCTATTGTAGGAACACATATTTACACCAGCCACTTTTAATGGCTGGTTACTTATTGCATGTCCGTAAATGGGCAAATTTGCCCATTTGTGGGGCGCGATAAATTAGGACTCCACTTGTAATCTAGCCCTTAAAGGGTTATGAAACCCAAACAAAAATTCCTTCATGATAGAGCATACACTTAGAGCATATACTTTTAAACAACTTTACAATTTACTAGAAATGTGCATTCAGCAGTTTCGTTCACTGCCGAATGCGGAAGTCGAGGCTGCTTTCGATATTCGTCTCTTTTCGGAGGTGAATAACTTCTTGTGCAAATCCAGACAGCTGCCAGTACCCAAGATGGCCCCCAATAAGGCAGAGGAGGAGGGTTAGAGAGCTGTTTGGGTGATATCAGGGAGGTTTGGGGCTAAGGGGGGATACTACATAGCAGCATATGTAAATATGCTAAAAAAATAATCAAAGATACCTTTTATTTTAGTACTGGCAGACTTTCTGCCAGTACTTAAGATGGCGGAGACATTTGTTTGGTGGGGGAGGGAAGGGAGCTGTTTGGGAGGGATCAGGGGGTGTGATGTGTCAGGTGGGAGGCTGATCTCTACACTAAAGCTAAAATTAACCCTGCAAGCTCCCTACAAACTACCTAATTAACCCCTTCACTGCTAGCCATAATACACGTGTGATGCGCAGCTGCATTTAGCGGCCTTCTAATTACCAAAAAGCAACACCAAAGCCATATATGTCTGCTATTTCTGAAGAAAGGGGATCCCAGAGAAGCATTTACAACCATCTGTGCCATAATTGCACAAACTGTTTGTAAATAATTTCAGTGAGAAACCTAAAATTGTGAAAAATTTAACTTTTTTTTAATTTGATCGCATTTGGCGGTGAAATGGTGGCATGAAATATATCAAAATGGGCCTAGATCAATACTTGGGGTTGTCTACTACACTACACTAAAGCTACAATTAACCCTAGAAGCTCCCTACATGTTTTCCTAATTAACCCCTTCACTGCTCACGTGTGGTGAGCAGTGGCATTTAGCGGCCTTCTAATTACCAAAAAGCAAAGCCAAAGCCATATATGTCTACTATTTATGAACAAAGGGGATCCCAGAGAAACATTTACAACCATTTATGCCATAATTGCATAAGTTGTTTGTAAATAATTTCAGTGAGAAACCTAAAGTTTGTGAAAAAATTTGTGAAAAAGTGAATAATTTGTGAAAAAGTGAATAATTTGTGAAAAAGTGAATAATTTTTTTTATTTTATCGCATTTGGTGGTCAAATGGTGGCATGAAATATACCAAAATGGGCCTAGATCAATACTTTGGGTTGTCGTCTAAAAAAATATATATACATGTCAAGGGATATTCAGGGATTCCTGAAAGATATCAGTGTTCCAATGTAAATAGAGCCAATTTTGAAAAAAAAGTGGTTTGGAAATAGCAAAGTGCTACTTGTACTTATTGCCCTATAACTTGCTAAGAACATGTAAACATTGGATATTTCTAAACTCAGGACAAAATTTAGAAACTATTTAGCATGGGTGTTTTTTGGTGGCTGTAGATGTGTACCAGATTTTGGGGGTCAAAGTTAGAAAAAGTGTGTTCTTTTCCATTTTTTCCCTAGTATTTTGTATTTTTTTTATAGCAAATTATAAGATATGATGAAAATAATGTTATCTTTTGAAAGTCCATTTAATGGCGAGTAAAACAGTATATAATATGCGTGGGTACAGTAAATGAGTAAGAGGAAAATTACAGCTAAACACAAACACTGCAGAGATGTAAAAATAGCCTTGGTCCCAAATGGACAGAAAATGGAAAAGTGCTGTGGTACACATGCCTGCAGCATTATATATTAGCAGTTTTGCGACAATTATACATTAGCAAGAGCACTAGATGGCAGCACAATTTCCTGTCATGTAGTGCTAATGTTATACACTAGCAAGAGCACTAGATGGCAGCATTGTTTCCTGTCATGTAGTGCTAATGTTATACATTAGCAAGAGCACTAGATGGGAGCACTATTTCCTGTCATGTAGTACTAAGGTTATACACTAGCAAGAGCACTAGATGGCAGCATTGTTTCCTGTCATGTAGTGCTAATGTTATACATTAGCAAGAGCACTAGATGGGAGCACTATTTCCTGTCATGTAGTGCTAATGTTATACATTAGCAAGAGCACTAGATGGCAGCACAATTTCCTGTCATGTAGTGCTAATGTTATACATTAGCAAGAGCACTAGATGGCAGCACTATTTCCTGTCATGTAGTGCTAATGTTATACATTAGCAAGAGCACTAGATGGCAGCACTGTTTCCTGTCATGTAGTGCTAATGTTATACATTAGCAAGAGCACTAGATGGCAGCACTATTTCCTGTCATGTAGTGCTAATGTTATACATTAGCAAGAGCACTAGATGGCAGCACTGTTTCCTGTCATGTAGTGCTGATGTTATACATTAGCAAGAGCACTAGATGGCAGCACTATTTCCTGTCATGTAGTGCTAATGTTATACATTAGCAAGAGCACTAGATGGCAGCACTATTTCCTGTCATGTAGTGCTAATGTTATACATTAGCAAGAGCACTAGATGGCAGCACTGTTTCCTGTCATGTAGTGCTAATGTTATACATTAGCAAGAGCACTAGATGGCAGCACTAATTCCTGTCATGTAGTGCTAATGTTATACATTAGCAAGATCACTAGATGGCAGCACTATTTCCTGTCATGTAGTGCTAATGTTATACATTAGCAAGAGCACTGGATGGCAGCACTATTTCCTGTCATGTAGTGCTAATGTTATACATTAGCAAGAGCACTAGATGGCAGCACTATTTCCTGTCATGTAGTGCTAATGTTATATATTAGCAAGAGCACTAGATGGCAGCACAATTTCCTGTCATGTAGTGCTAATGTTATACATTAGTAAAGAGCACTAGATGGCACCACTATTTCCTGTCATGTAGTGCTAATGTTATACATTAGCAGGAGCACTAGATGGCAGCACTATTTCCTGTCATGTAGTGCTAATGTTATACATTAGCAAGAGCACTAGATGGAAGCACTATTTCCTGTCATGTAGTGCTAAT
The DNA here is from genome assembly GCF_027579735.1 of Bombina bombina. Classification (NCBI taxonomy): domain Eukaryota; kingdom Metazoa; phylum Chordata; class Amphibia; order Anura; family Bombinatoridae; genus Bombina; species Bombina bombina. The sequence goes on along the minus strand of NC_069505.1, from coordinate 166,303,514 downwards.
GTTATACATTAGCAAGAGCACCAGATGGCAGCACTATTTCCTGTCATGTAGTGCTAATGTTATACATTAGTAAAGAGCACTAGATGGCAGCACTATTTCCTGTCATGTAGTGCTAATGTTATACATTAGTAAAGAGCACTAGATGGCAGCACTATTTCCTGTCATGTAGTGCTAATGTTATACATTAGTAAAGAGCACTAGATGGCAGCACTATTTCCTGTCATGTAGTGCTAATGTTATACCTTAGCAACAGCACTAGATGGCAGCACTATTTCCTGTCATGTAGTGCTAATGTTATACATTAGCAAGAGCACTAGATGGCAGCACTATTTCCTGTCATGTAGTGCTAATGTTATACATTAGCAAGAGCACTAGATGGCAGCACTATTTCCTGTCATATAGTACTAATGTTATACATTAGCAAGAGCACTAGATGGCAGCACTATTTCCTGTCATGTATTCCTCCAGACAACACCTATCTAGATATCTCTTCAACAAAGAATAACAAGAGAACAAATCAAATTTGAAAATAGAAGTAAATTGGAAACTTTTTTAAACTTGTATACTCTGAATCATGAAATAAATGTGGGTTTTGGTTTCATGTTCCTTTAATGTAGTAAGGAGGAGTTGCAGTTAGGGTTTCATTATGTTGACAGCTGTATGAGAAAGGGATAATAAAGTACAAATAGCTATCGGTGGTAAATCCTATACCCCAACTTTGAGGTACCCCCCAAAAAATTGACTGCTTATCAACATCACAATTAAAGGGCCATAACAGTCGAAAAAATGACATGCTCTAATTTGTTAGCGCATGTAATTTTATGATTATCGGCCCTGCGCTACTGTGTGTTTAACCACTGCAAAGGAGTTAAACACACAGTAGAACTGCTGAATCACGCGCCTAGTGCTGCTGATTAGATCAGTGTCGGTTCATGTGGGACCAGCAGTGCTCCATGTGACGCGAGCAGCACTTCTAATTTGTGGTTTAACCCTTGTGCATGGATTAAACACACAGTAGTGTGGGGTCGACAGATCTAATGAATTAGAACATACAATTTTTCGACTGTTATGGCCCTATATTGGTGACCTATTTGTAACACAACCAGTAAAGGGACGGTCTACTCCAGAATTTTTATTGTTTAAAAAGATTGCTAATCCCTTTATTACCAATTCCCCAGTTTTGCATAACCAACACAGTTATATTAATATACTTTTTACCAAATTCTAAGCCAAGTCTTTGTTTAGATACTGACAAATTATGGAGAAACTAGTCCTAAAGCCCGTTCACACGGGCCGTGTGGTTTATTTTTATTTTTATATTCTCTCTCTCTCTGTGCCCTATCTCTCTCTCCCCTCTTTCTCCCCCCTGTCTCTCTCACTCTCTCCCCCCTGTCTCTCTCACTCTATCCCCCCTGTCTCTCTCACTCTCACTCCCCTGTCTCACTCTCACTCTCACTCCCCTGTCTCTCTCTCACTCCCCTGCCTCTCTCTCCTCCCCCCTGTCTCTCTCTCTCTCCCCTGTCTGTCTCTCTCTCTCCCCTCTCTCTCTCTCCCCCCCTGTCTCTCTCTCCCCCCCCCTGTCTCTCTCTCTCCCCCCCTGTCTCTCTCACCCTCTCCCCTGTCTCCCTCTCCCCTGTCTCTCTCACCCTCTCCCCTGTCTCCCTCTCCCCTGTCTCTCTCACCCTCTCCCCTGTCTCCCTCTCCCTCTCCCCTGTCTCCCTCTCCCCTGTCTCTCTCACCCTCTCCCCTGTCTCCCTCTCCCCTGTCTCCCTCTCCCCTGTCTCCCTCTCCCCTGTCTCTCTCTCCCTCTCCCCTGTCTCTCTCTCCCTCTCCCTTGTCCCCCTGTCTCCCTCTCCCCTGTCTCCCTCTCCCCTGTCTCCCTCTCCCCTCTCTCCCCTCTCTCCCTCTCCCCTGTCTCCCTCTCCCCTGTCTCCCTCTCCCCTCTCTCCCTCTCCCCTGTCTCCCTCTCCCCTCTCTCCCTCTCCCCTGTCTCCCTCTCCCCTGTCTCCCTCTCCCCTGTCTCCCTCTCCCCTGTCTCCCTCTCCACTGTCTCCCTCTCCCCTGTCTCCCTCTCCCCTGTCTCCCTCTCCCCTGTCTCCCTCTCCCCTGTCTCCCTCTCTCCCTCTCCCCTGTCTCCCTCTCCCCTGTCTCCCTCTCCCCTGTCTCCCTCTCCCCTGTCTCCCTCTCCCCTGTCTCCCTCTCCCCTGTCTCTCTCTCCCTCTCCCCTGTCTCCCTCTCCCCTGTCTCCCTCTCCCCTGTCTCCCTCTCCCCTGTCTCCCTCTCCCCTGTCTCCCTCTCCCCTGTCTCCCTCTCCCCTCTCACCCTCTCCCCTGTCTCCCTCTCCCCTGTCTCCCTCTCCCCTGTCTCCCTCTCTCCCTCTCCCCTGTCTCCCTCTCCCCTGTCTCCCTCTCCCCTGTCTCCCTCTCCCCTGTCTCCCTCTCCCCTGTCTCCCTCTCCCCCTCTCCCCTCTCTCCCTCTCCCCTGTCTCCCTCTCCCCTGTCTCCCTCTCCCCTGTCTCCCTCTCCCCTGTCTCCCTCTCCCCTGTCTCTCTCAACCTCTCCCCTGTCTCCCTCTCCCCTGTCTCTCTCTCCCTCTCCCCTGTCTCCCTCTCCCCTGTCTCCCTCTCCCCTGTCTCCCTCTCTCCCTCTCCCCTGTCTCTGATCAGCTGCTTTCAACGGCTATTTGCTAAGTGGGTTGTCAACGGCTAGTGCGAGGGTGTGATAGGCGGCTAGGCTAGTTGCGTGCGCGTGGGTTCGCGTGCGCGTGCGCATGTGATAGGCTAGTAGGCTAAGTGGGTTGTCAACGGCTAGTGCGAGGGTGTGATAGGCGGCTAGGGTTCGCGTGCGCGTGCGCGTGCTCAAATCAGTTTTGTGAGTGTGCGTGCGCAGCAAGGGGGGTCAAAGTGCTAACAAACATGCTAAGTGGGTGGGAGAGTGCGCGCGTGCGAAGTATCAACAGCTGGCCAAGGGTGCGCGTGCGATCAGCGGCAAGAGTTTGTCTGAACTGCACATGACGGCTTCAGACAAACTCTTGTCTTTTATAATATAGGATGATACAAAATTGTTAAATTTCTTGCAATTTATTTCTGATATAAAGTTTGTTATTGTGCCCTGCGTGGCAGATATCATTTGATCAGTATGATTGTATTATTTTTTGATGGCTTATGCAACAAATAAAAGATTTAAAAAAAAAATATATACTTTTTACCTATGTGATTACCTTGTATCTAAGCCTCTGCAGACTGCCCCCTCATTTCAGAAATTTTGACAGGCTTGCATTTTAGCCAATCAGTGCTGACTCCTAGGTAACTCCACGTGCGTGAGCACAATGTTATCTGCATGGCACACGTGAACTAACAACCTCTAGTTGTGAAAAACTGTCAAACGCATTGAGATAAGAGGCGGCCTTCAAGGGCTTAGAAATCAGCATATGAGCATACCTAGGTTTAGCTTTCAACTAAGAATGCTAAGAGAACAAAGCAAATTTGATGATAAAAGTTTTTTTAAACTCAATCATGAAAGTTTAATTCTGACTAGACTGTCCCTTTAAAGGCATTTTAAAGTGATTTAGCTCATGAGATGCAAGTGAAACTGGCAGGGATGTCACAGCTGCTATTAATTGCCCCTCTATTGTAATCTCAACCATTACATTATTTTCTTTAGCTGAACTGTGTAAGTCGGTAAAGGGAAAACTATAAGGAAAAGGTGTGTGTCATATATTATGTTTTAGGAATTTATTGTACTGTCTGAATATTCATTGTGATCTGTATATTAAATGTAACCCCTCATTTACTTGATTTTTAAGATTATTCATTTATAATAGTATTAATTTTTGCTGATATATTTATTTTATATTATATGGTTTTTATTTTTCCATATATCTGTGTGTGAACTCAGCCTTGTGCGCCACTCTAGCTTTCCCTCTTCATGGTTAAGGGAAAACTAGTTTTAAACATAAATACAGATTTCTAAAGAGAAAGATATGGCAAACGTTTCGCATGACCATTTACAGATATTTGTTTATTCAATTAATCTAACAGTACATGTTTTATCATCCTGCCTCTCATAAAGTTAACATAATATATCTGGTTCCTCCCACCTGTTTCCTAAGATGCATCTTTCGGATATTCAAGCTCAGCATATGAAGAACTCTCCTCTGCTTGCTACCAACACAGACTCCAGTCAGAAAGGGCTTTACACCAGTCTGACTATGAAGAGAGTGTGCGCTTATTTAAATGGTGGTAGCGTAGATCAAGGGGTATTTGCCTGGGGCAGATCTATGGAAGAGGTGAGTGTAATTTGTCCTTCAGATGTATGTTTCTATATGATTACACATTACCAGTGTTTCAGGCTCTATGTTTCAGTTATGTTTACATTAAATTAAACCTGTTTGATAGCACTACACAGAGCAGTCACACCAGCTAATAGTAATATAACAATGAATACATAGAGCAGCTCCTTAAAGGGACATGAAACCCATTTTTTCTCCTTCATGATTCAGATAGTACATACAATTTTAAACAACATTCCAATTTACTTTAATTATCAATTTTGCTTCATTCTCTTGGTATCCTTTATTGAAGCAGCAGCAATGCACTATTGGGAGCTAGCTAACACATTGGTAAGCCAATAATAGGAGGTCTAAGTGCAGCCACCAATCAGCAGCTAGCTCCTGTGTTATGTCTCTTTAAGGGTGGGAAGAGAATGAAGTGGGACAAATTGGGTGCTGGTGATTGTTTTTAAAGGGCCATTTAAGTCTTTGCTGTATTCCATTTGTGTAAGGTTATCATATTAGTACCACTACTGTTTTTTTTACATTTGTATTGGTGTTCCAGATAAAGACCATGGGGTCGATCCGATAAAAATCGTCGCCCGCAAAAGCTGGCGACGCCAATATTTGCGCGGGTTTGGTATCCTATATACGGCGTAACCTAGAAGTTACGCGCGTATATCTCTGCCGTCGCCCGTAGTTTTTTGGGCCATAGGCAGGTATACCAAACCCGCGCAGTTTGGTATCCAATATACAGCGTAAGGACTTACGTGGCGAAAATTGAGAAATCTTACTCCATTTTCACCTCGCCACAAAAAGCAGCCGTAAGAAGCCTTACGCTGACTATTGGAGCCCCGTAACCCCCTAAACTGGCTGCTAAAATAAACCTAACACCTAACGCATGCGCAATGTCTATCTCCCTGTCAACCGCGATCTGCTAAATAAAACCTAACACCTAACGCATGCGCAATGTCTATCTCCCTGTCAACCGCGATCTGCTAAATAAAACCTAACACCTAACGCATGCGCAATGTCTATCTCCCTGTCAACCGCGATCCCCCGCCGCAATCCCTAATAAAGTATTTAACCCCTAAACCGCCGCCATCTACATAAACTAACCCCCTACTGTGAGCCCCTAAAACCGCCACTATCTAACTGATCTATCCCCTAATGTGAACCCCTTACACCGCCGCCATCTATATTAAAATTATTAACCCCTAATTTAATCTACCTACCCCGCCACCAGCTATATTATCTATATTAACCCTAAGTATATTATAGTTAATATAGTTATTATATTATATATATTAACTATATTAACCCTAATTATATTAGGGTTAATATAGTTAATATAGTTACTATAGTATTTATATAAACTATATTAACTCTATCTAACCCTAACACCCCTAACTAAAATCTTATTAAATAAATCTAATTCATATTATAAACTAAAATATTCCTATTTAAATCTAAATACTTACCTATAAAATAAACTCTAAGATAGCTACAATGTAATTAATAATTACATTGTAGCTATGTTAGGGTTTATATTTATTTTACAGGTAAATTGTTAATTATTTTAACTAGGTATAATAGCTATTAAATAGTTATTAACTATTTAATAGCTACCTAGTTAAAATAATTACCCAATTACCTGTAAAATAAATCCTAACCTAAGTTACAAATACACCTACACTATCAATAAATTAAATAAACTACAAATATCTATCTAAAAATACAATTAAATAAACTAAACTAAATTACAAAAAAACAAACACTAAATTACAAAAAATAAAAAAAAGATTACAAGATTTTTAAGCTAATTACACCTATTCTAAGCCCCCTAATAAAATAATAAAGCCCCCCAAAATAAAAAAATTCCCTACCCTATTCTAAATTAAAAAAAGTTCAAAGCTCTTTTACCTTACCAGCCCTTAAAAGGGCCTTTTGTGGGGGCATGCCCCAAAGAAAACTGCTCTTTTGCCTGAAAAAAAAAAACACAATACCACCCCCCAACATTACAACCCACCACCCACATACCCCTAATCTAACCCAAACCCCCCTTAAATAAACCAAACACTACCCCCCTGAAGATCTCCCTACCTTGTATTCACCCAGCCGGGCCAAACTCCTCATCCGATCCGGGCGATGTCTTCCAGCAAGCGGCAGTGAAGTCTTCTTCCATCCGGGCGATGTCTTGAAGCAAGCGGCAGAGAGTCTTCTTCCATCGGCGATGTCTTCAAGCAAATCGGCATCTTCAATCTTCTTACTTCACTCCTCCACCGCGGAGCATCCATCCGGCACGACGACTTCCCGACGAATGAGGTTCCTTTAAATGACATCATCCAAGATGGTGTCCGTCGAATTCCGTTTGGCTGATAGGATTCTATCAGCCAATCGGAATTAAGGTAGAAAAATCTGATTGGCTGATTGAATCAGCCAATCAGATTCAAGTTCAATCCGATTGGCTGATTGGTTGAACTTTTTTTAATTTAGAATAGGGTAGGGAATTATTTTATTAGGGGGCTTAGAATAGGTGTAATTAGCTTAAAAATCTTGTAATCTTTTTTTTATTTTTTGTAATTTAGTGTTTGTTTGTTTTTGTAATTTAGTTTAGTTTATATAATTGTATTTTTAGATAGATATTTGTAGTTTCTTTAATTTATTGATAGTGTAGGTGTATTTGTATCTTAGGTTAGGATTTATTTTACAGGTAATTGGGTAATTATTTTAACTAGGTAGCTATTAAATAGTTAATAACTATTTAATAGCTATTATACCTAGTTAAAATAATTAACAATTTACCTGTAAAATAAATATAAACCCTAACATAGCTATAATGTAATTATTAATTATATTGTAGCTATCTTAGGGTTTATTTTATAGGTAAGTATTTAGATTTAAATAGGAATATTTTAATTAATAATATTAATATTAGATTTATTTTAATAAGAGTTTAGTTAGGGATGTTAGAGTTAGATAGGGTTGTTATACTTTATATATATATATATATATATATATATATATATATATATATATATATATATATATATTATAATAACGATATTAACTATATTAACCCTAATATAATTAGGGTTAATATAGTTAATATAGCTGGCGGCGGTGTAGGGGGATTAGATTAGGGGTTAATAATTTTAAAATAGATAGCGGCGGGGTAGGGGCTCACTTTAGGGGGTTATAGATTTAATATAGCTGGCGGCGGTGTAGGGGGATTAGATTAGGGTTTAATAATTTTAAAATCGATAGCGGCGGGGTAGGGGCTCACTAGGGGGTTATAGATTTAATATAGCTGGAGGCGGTTTAGGGGTTAATAACTTTATTAGGTTGCGGCGGGGTTTGGGAGCGGTGGTTTTGGGGTTAATACATATTTTATTGTTAGGATAGGGAGGGGGATAGCGGATAGAGGGTTAGACGTGTCGGGCTATGTTAGGGAGGCGTGTTAGACAGTGCGGGTGATTTAGACTTTAGTCAGGTTTTGTAGGCGCCAGCAGTTTCTAATGTGCCGTAAGTCACTGGCGACGCCAGAAATTTGTACTTGCGCAGATTTCTGGACATCGCTGGTTTGTCAGACTTACGGCACTTTAGCATCTGACGGCGCCTTATATGGGATAGCTCGAGTTGCGAGCTGAAACTGCGGGCGACGCAGGTTCCCTCGCTTGCGCCGCAAACTCCGACGTTTATCAGATCGCGCCCCATACCTTTAAAAAAAAGACAAATCTCTGTATTATAATAAGAAAACATAAAAACAATTTAGTATCAACTACAAAATAAGCAACACAAATTAGCAAATATAAATTAATATGAATGAATGCAGTAATCACCATAGCGCAGGTTAGATAAAAGTGTTGTATGGCTTTTAGTTATAACAAACTGATCCAAAAGAATTTACTTATATAAAGGCGGTTTTACTTAAAGGGACATTATACACTCATTTTTTCTTTGCATAAATGTTTTGTAGATGATCTATTTATATAGCCCATAAAGTGTTTTTTTAAAAAAAAATGTATAGTTTTGCTTATATTTGAATAACATTGATCTGATTTTCAGACTCCTAACCAAGCCCCAAAGTTTTATGCGAATACCGTCAGATACCTTCTCCAGCGTGCTCCTGTTTGTGTAAAGGGTCTTTTCATATGCAAAAGAAGGGGGAGGGGGGGAGTGTCTTATTTCCCACTTGCAGTGGGCTTTCCAGCTACCTTTTCAACTGAGCTAAACTGAGAACTTCTAAGTAAGTTTTTAAACTATAAAGTTTTATACTGGATTTTTATATCAGTATCTGTGCATCTTATTCTTTATAGTAGTGTCTATTACATGCAGTTATATGAAAATGAGTGTATACTGTCCCTTTAACCTCTTACCCAGATCACTTGAGGGGGTAATTAGAGTTGTAACCAACAAGTAGATAGACAGAGTATTGAGCAGATATAGCATAAATATTTGTTGCTGTCAGACACAGTACCAAAATCCAGTGAATAATTTCTGCACAGCCACCAGTTAGGGTTGTCACCTGTTTTGGAAAAAGAAAATACTGGCCATGCTAATTTGCATAAGTTAGCATACACACGTACACAGTATAACTCTGAAACTGAAGCTGCTAGGACTTATTTTAAAGTATTATTTGCTTATAATTAGATTCTAACACAAATAAGAGAAGTTTCACATTGACAGGACCTTTATTTCTATATTTATTCCATATTATCTATATTGACCTGAACCTAAAAATACCAGCTGGTTCGCAAACCCTACTACCAATACAACAACCTTCTATGGCTGCCGTACCAGAGGTTCCCCCATTAATACATCTAAATTCAAATGAGGTTATATATTGACTCCCTACATGTTACAATAGAGTCTTGAATCAGAGTTTAAAGGGACACTAAGCACTAAATAAATGTCATGCACCTCCGTCTAATCATGGGTGCTGCCATTTTGGAACCTTGATTACAGTGCAGGTATCTGAAGGAGAGTTGCTGCACATGTGCAAACAGATCAGCACTGGTAATGCAAGAAAGATAAATTTCAACATGGCGGCACCCATGACTAGAAGTAGGTGGGGAATAACCTCAATATGCTTGTTAATGTCCCTTTAAGGTGGGGTTGCTTAATATTCCAACTAGGTGGGTTTGGGCAGGGCGTGCATTCGCCATCTTGAAGGGGCAGATTATTCACAGAGCAGCTTGGTACCATAATCATTGCAGCAGGATATGTTGCTTTTGGTGGTTCAAGTACTAAGATTTAGGGGGTAGATTTATTGAGCAGCGGATGCTGCATCGATGTCCCGACCAGAAACAGAAGTTAAGAAGCAGCGGTCGTAAGACCGCTGCTCCTTAAAGGGACGGTCAACACCAGAATTTTTTTAGTTTAAAAAGAAAGATATTCCCTTTATTACCCATTCCCCATTTTTGCATAACCAACACAGTAATAATAATACATATTTTACCTCTGTAATTGCATTGTATCCAAGCTTCTGCTGACTGCCCCTTTATTTCAGTTCTTTTAAAAAAACAAACTTGCATTTTGCCAATCAGTGCTCACTCCTAGGTCACTTCACGTGCATGAGCTCAATGTTATCTATATGAAACACATGAACTAATGCCCTCTAGTGGTCAAAATGCATTCAGATTAGAGGCAGTCTTCAAAGTCTAAGACATTAGCATATGAACCGCCTACGTTTAGCTTTCAACTAAGAATACCAAGAGAACAAAGCAAAATTGGTGATAAAAGTAAATTGGGAAGTTGTTTAAAATTACATGCCCTATTTAAATCATGAAAGTTCTTTTGGGACTTGACTGTCCCTTTAACTTCTCTGCGACCTTTTAGGTGGCAGGCAAATAATCGCGATCGGGATGATTGACACCCTCTGCTAGCGACCAATTGGCAGCCAGTGAGAAGGGGTGGCATTGCACAAGCATTTCACTAGAAATGCTTGTGCAACGTTAAATTCCGACAGCATATGCGAGGTCGGGTGGACATGATTCACTACAGCGAATCATGTCCGCTCAACCTTTGGTAAATCTACCCCTTGGTATTTCATGCTGCTAAACATTGCTGACCTTGTGAGAGAGGCAGACATGTTCTTCAGTTTAACACTATCCTTATATGTTATAGTAGGGATGGCTAACTATTGTGCCGAGGGTTATATGCAGACCTCTGAAGCTAATTAGATAATAGATGTAAATTGGAAAGTTGTTTATAATTGTATTCTCTATTTGAATCGTGAAAGAAAAAATTTGGGTTGGATGTCCCTTTAAGGCTTCTAAAATACTGATCTGTGGCCCCACATGTTTGCCCAGTAGAGTAAATTGTTGCAAATACATAAAGTTTCTTTTCTCCACCACTGTGGCCATGGGTTTATTTTAAGAAAGGGGAGAGTTCTTTCCATTCTATTTTGATTGTTCACTGGGCTGCTGTAAACTGGGCTAAAGCAGATGAATGTATTTTGTTTTTGTGTTTGTTGCAGTTGCTGGATAACTGTGCATCTCGATTAAACATGCAGCATCATTTAGCCAAAGTACTTTATACTCCTAATGGGGAAGAAGTGACATCCTGGGATGAAATTAAAAAGGACATGGTTCTATGTGTATCAGCTGGAGAGGCGTTCATGAGCAAAGCAGGTACCATATATCCTCCTGGATTATGCCTAATATTTTGCACAGTTTCTGGATTTATCCAGAAGTAGATATAGGGTATGTTCTGCACGTAAAAGCACATGATAAAAACTGTACAACTCACAGCATCTCTGCTTGTAGCTGCCAATATAACTAAATCAATGTTTAACCTCCTTATTACCGCCTGGGTTATGTGTTCCTTATTTCCTTAAAGGGACATTCTAATATTTAATGCTGTATTTTGTTAGAGTCAAGTCCCTTCTTTATTATTGTCTTAACCCCCCCCCCCCCCCCCAATACACACACACACAATATGTGTAAGCACATATTTTAATTCACACTCCTGGAATGCCCTGTGCCTCTTCAGTTAGGGATGCAGCTGATGATTGAAATGGCTTGTGAACCAATCAGAAGAAGGCTTATCTTTGTTAAAGTAACAGGCTAAAACAGAATTTTTATTGTTTAAAAAGATAGATAATCCCTCTGTTACCCATTCCCCAATTTTGCATAACTAACACAGTTATAATAATATACTTTTTACCTCTGTGATTACCTTGTATCTATGCTTCTGCAGACTGCCCCCTTATTTCAGTTCTTTTGACAGACTTGCATTTTAGCCAATCAGTGTTGGCTCCTAGGTAACTCCACAGGTATGAGCACAATGTTATCTATATGGCATACATGAACTAACGCCCTCTAGCTGTGAAAAACTGTCAAAATGCATTCAGATAAGAGGCAGCCTTTAAGGGCTAAGAAACTATGCAGCACACTGAACACTAGCTACATCCTTGGTTAAACGCCCAGAATCATACGACTGATAAGGATACCTCCTTAAAAGCAGGTGAGGTGTCCAGCTTTCTTTCATGCAGTTGGTGAGAGTCCACAATCCATTACTCCTGGGAATTTCTCTTTCCTGCCACTGTGAGGAGGCAAAGATTCCCAAACTCCAAGAGCTCTATAAAACCCCTCCCATCTCACTGATAACTCAGCCTGACATATTGCAAAGCTAATTCCCCTTTGAAACCTTTTTTTATGTTTAATGCACGTAGGCGTTCTTTGTGCATATATTTTTAAACACACGCCAGTTTTCGAGAGTATACCTCTTTTGACGCACGTCGGGTATTAGTTACCAGGAGTAATGGATCATGGACTCTCATCACTTGTATGAAACAAAGCATAATTTGTTACCTGATAAATTCATTTATTTTATGGTGGAGAGAGTTCATGAGACCCCACCTGGTTTGGTGTTGGTTTATTTTTTGAGCACATCTTTTTTTCCCTGCACCTATTTTTTTACTTTTATTTCTTTTCCTACCTTTTTGGCTTGGCTATAGGTCAGGCATATGTATCAGTAAGGTGGGAGGGGTTTTATAGAGCTCTTGGGGTTGGGGAATTGTTGCCTCCTCCTATTGGCAGGGAACTTTCAGGAGTAATGTATTGTGGACTCTCACCACCATTATGTTTTTATTTATGCTCTGCCTCACTTTCAGTATATTCTTATTAAACTTCTAATTTGTTACATGTGCATATCTGGCGTTTCACATATATTGACATAGGAAAATATTTAGACGATGCAGCTATTTCACAGAGTGTACACAGCTACTGAAAGATGAAATCATGGTTGAAAAAAAAATATATATGAAGTATTTTGTTTCAAAATAACATTTTCTTTGCAACTTTATGAGAAAAGGGATTTTGTTTAAAACACACACAAGAATGGCATGTTGTGATTTAAAATACTGTTGAAATTGTGCAATAAAATGTTACTGTAGTCATTTAGAAAGGAAATCTTGCAAAGTCAAAGGCGTTGATTTAATTTGTGAAACTACTATCTCACAGAAATCTTGCTATAACTGCAACTCAAAAATGTTGGAAATCATAAAAAATTGTACCTGCCCCTTGTCACAGATGCAAATTGTTAGTGAAAGGGACAATCAAGTCAAAATAGAGCATGCCGTTTTAAGACACTTTTCAATCTACTTTCATTTTGGTGGCACCACAGTTTATATGTGTATGAGTCTGATTGGCTGATGGCTGTCACATGATACAGGGTGCCAGCGAATTAAAGTACATTTTAAAAATGTTGAGAAAAAAATCTACTGCTTATATGAAATTCACAGTAAGTGCTATTGCATTGTCTTGCTATTATGCATCTGCCAATTCTGCAATTCTACCGTAATTAAATGTCCTTTAAAGGAACACTAAAGCCAAAATTAAATGTTTATGATTCAGCTGCAGCATGCAATTGTAAAAAACTTTCTAAGTCACTTCTATTATCAAAATGTGCACACCCTTTTTATATGCACACTTTTCTAAGGTACCAGCTTCTACTGTGCGAGAATTCACAGTATTTATGTATATGCATTTTGTGATTAGCATCACATGATGCAGGGGGAAGGGAAATTGAGCTAACTTTGAAATTTGTCAGAAAAAAAAAATGTACTACTCATTTGAAATGCAGACAAAGTGCTTTTGCATTGTCAATTTATTATGCATTTATGATTATGCTATTCTGTTCAATTTAATATTCCTTTAAGCTCCACCATAGTCAGTGAAGCCGCATCTTTCTTGTACTATAGAAAATGTTCTCTTTCAAAATATACATTATGTATGTGTGTGTGTATATATATATATATATATATATATATATATATGTGTGTGTGTATGTATGTACTAGAGCCATGTAACATATGTTATTGATACCAGTACTTGATGACACCGAGCACTCTCAGCACGTGCTAGAGAATTATGTGCATACTTCAATTTCCTACATATGCTACTAGAGCCATGGGCAGTTTTACAAAGGGTGTGTCCTGTCAATTACTATATTTTTTCACCATGCCCCATGTGCATTGTTCCTTTATTAGCATTAGTTCTCATAAATGCTGAAATAACTTGTGCCATGCATATGGCTCTCTTCCTGTATAAAACACCATTTTCTTTCTGCCTTTTTTCTTCTGTTTTTACCTATTTGGAGCAAGGGAGAACAGACTGCACTAAGAGTTTTATTTGGGTGACTCATCAGGGGTAGGGTGGATAAAAATCCAAAAGGTTATGCATCCTGGAATAAGGATTAGTTTTTAATTATGTAGCAAGAGGCTGTATATTCATGGATGTAATGTTAAATTGTTTGGTAAATGAATTCCATTAATCCATATTCACAAGGTCATAAAATAAGCTAAGATTATTTGTGGCATTTTTTGTATCTTGAAGATATTATAATATATTATTGGTTTTGTAGTTCTCAAAACTGTGAATTTGTGTCTGCAAAAATTTCACAAAAAAAAATGTTATAAAGTAAACATGAAGAGTTGAGAAATGGACCTTAAAGGGACATAAACCCATTTTTTTTCTTTCATGAATCAGATACAGCATACAATTAGATTTCAGAATAATTTCTGTTATCAAATTTGCTTCATTTTTTTGGTATCTTTTGTTGATGTAGAGTGATGCTCTACTGAATAGATAAAAAATATGAAAATAGATCTGCACAAGGACCTAAGTGGGAGGAGAGAGGGGGAAACATTAAAAATGGAATAGAATACTATTTAAGTTAAATAAAGCTATTTCAATTATTATTAAGGTAATCATTATTTTTCTACTTTCAATAAAGTACAGCTGAAAAGTTGATCAAATATGAATCTATTAAACTAGAGATAGTTCACCGTCCATTAACTTAATTCATTTCAATGATCTATCTATGTATTTTTAATGGTATATAACTAAATCAGTAATATTATGCTATAACTGGAAAAATAATCTGAAAAGTTATTATCCTAAAAATGAAACCTTTTGGTAGAAAACCATGTTTTTAAATTGAGTCTTCTTGATAGGGATTTAAATCAAATCCACCCTGCTTAGCAGTATATATGGACTATAACTATACTCTCTCATTTCTAAACCATTTATTAAGTTGGAGGAACAGGCAGTGGGATATTTTGTGAGAAGATCAAGTTACGAGTTCATTGTGCTCTTTTCAGACTAATTGTGCCACTTGTTAATCATGAGTTCATCGTCAATATACCGGCTCCATATATCTGCACTATACTATTTATTTATTTTTGCAAACTCTTTACTGTTTCTGCTGTTATTTTACCTACAACCATGATGTTTCTTTGTGATTCACTTATGGAGATTGTTTTAATGACTAATAAAACTCACTTGTAATTCAAGTCTATAGGATGAGTCTATACAGAGGTTAAAGTCATTTGCATCAAATACTTCTTTAGATGTCTGATGATCCAGTGGATTTTGTGCAACCCCATGCTGTTGGAAGCAGGTTAAGAAATATATTCAAGGAACTTGGCTGTTGAAACTCTCAAAACCTGCCTATAAAATGTTGTTCCCCTAAATTATCTTATGGGCTTTCTTAGTTGTTCTTCACAAAAATTCTTAATTTATTAGTTTTAGATCCAGTGACGGGCAGAGCATTCAGGCAATTGATTTAGAACTCTTGAGTGATTTTTCTTGTTCTCATTTGCCTGGCAAAAGCTTCAAGGATTTTCACCAAGATGATGGTTGTTCTGCTGCAAATATCTAGATTTATGGATGAAAACCTAGTAAAGGCTATATAAGTAGGGGAACGGATTCATCATATCTCTTTGGTGATTCAATATTTTCAGTGATTTGGTAGATCAATTTGTTAAAATGTACACTTCTTGTCGTTGTACTTCTAGACATACCTCCTGGAAAATTTGTGATGTAGAATTTAGTGGGAGAAGTGCAGAGTTTAAAGGGACAGTCTAGTCCAAAACAAACTTTCGTTATTCAGATAGGGCATGTAATTTTAAACAATTTACTAATTTATTCTATTATTAAATTTTCTTTGTTCTCTTGGCATCTTTTGTTAAAAATCAGGGATGTAAGGTCAGGAGTGTGCACGTGTCTGGAACACTTTATAGGGTTATTCATTTGCAAGAGCACTAGATGGCAGCACTATTTCCTGCCATCTAGTGCTCCAGACACTTACCTAGGTATATCTTCAACAAAGAATAGCATTGGAACAAAACAAATTTAATAATAGAAGTAAATTGGAAACTTTTTAAAAAAATTGTATGCTCTGTCACTCAAAAAAGAACATTTTTGGGTTTTATATCCCTTTAAATCCTTTAATATTTTTACATTGAACAATGATATCACATACAAAGGATAACGTTAGTCCATCATACAATATAGTAAGTGTGTTTGTACATTTGCTTGTCTTTAAATCATGTACACAAATGTGTTGTTACTCTCTTTCTGAATTTAGGACAATTCAATCTGATCTCTAATGCATAATAAATAAATTTACAAAAAACAAATGGCATTTTTGCATTAACTAGTATAAGTATTAGAGAAGTAGACTTTGTCAACAACACAGCTTAAATGTGTTATTAAAGGGACACTGAACCCAAATTTTTTCTTTTGTGATTCAGATAAAGCATGAAATTTTAAGCAACTTTTTAATTTACTCCTATTATCAAATTTTCTTCATTCTCTTGGTATTTTTATTTGAAATGCAAGAATGTAAGTTTAGATGCCGGCCCATTTTTGGTGAACAATCTGGGTTGTTCTTGCTAATTGGTGGATAAATTCATCCACCAATAAAAAGTGCTGTCCAGAGATCTGAACCAAAAAAGCTTATATTCCTTATTTTTCAAATAAAGATAGCAAGAGAACGAAGAAAAATTGATAATAGGAGAAAATTAGAAAGTTGCTTAAAAGTGCATGCTCTATCTGAATCACGAAAGAAAAACAATGTGGGTTCAGTGTCCCTTTAACAAACACACTTTCTATGCAAATTATATTTAATAGATATTGGTTTGTGCTTAAACCTCAAACAAATGAAAAAAAGTGCATTCTCCATTTGGCTAATTCTCAAATGTTTATATTTTCTATCTTAACCATTTAAGGCCATTATGGCGTTCTATTCCATCCAAACTGTGCCAGACTTTAGCGCCGTTAGGATGGAATAGAACGCTGTAACGGCCTTAAAAGGTTAAGATAGAAAATATAAACATTTGAGAATTAGAGCCAAATGGAGAATGAAGCCAACGGCGCTTCCTAGATGCGATCATGGTCTGGAGGGCGTGCCTAGCGTCATAGGGACGCCCCACTGATTTGATCCCATCATTGAAATCTCTCAATTGCATGGACGATTGTGGGATTTCAATTTGTTTACATCAGAACGTTGTTCCGATGTAGACAAATTAACCCAGTCGTCAAAGAGTTAAAGGAAAATAATTTTAATGGTGTGTAAAAAAATAATAATCTTGGTCCGCTCTAATATACTGTAAGTAAATCCACTTCTAGGTGCTATATCAGCCAACAAACTGATTTTTACTCTTGTGCTGTCTATCTTCCTCCCAATCTGAGCCAGTAACTAAAACTATCTATTGATATCTCAAATGTGTATGATCATCACAGCTTCCAAATGAAATATAAATTTAGGATAATCACAGTTTCCAAATTAAATATAAATTTAGGATAATCACAGTTTCCAAATTGATACAAACTCCAGATTATTCTGAAATCCAAATCAAATATTGAAAACAGCAACTTTTCATGCTAACAATATTGAATTTGGTTCTTTTTTTTTCCTTTGCACATGTGAGCAAAATCAAGCTATGTCATTTTGAAGCTTTATATCTGTACATACTGCTTGTTTTTTTCATTAAATGATGCTAGACTAAATCTACCCCATGAGATCTATAACATGCCAGGTTTCATGAAGACTGATACACCATTTAGGTCTGTCGCTTTGTGTAAATATCCTCATGGCCATATACTGAAAAATGTAAATCGTAAATATCTCAAGAAATACAGAACCAATTTGTTTCAAATTTTCAAAGTTTAGCGAGTTTGTAGTGACTGCCAGTTTAATGTAAACTTTAGCCAAATTCATTGAGGCATTTCAAAGTTAAATGCTTTGAAAAACGGTAAGCAATATTTAAAATGGACCGCTAACACAGTATTTGAAGCAAACAGATTTGCATATCTTACCCAGAATCCTCTTGTGCATTGGTAACAGTGTATACGGAGTTTTACTGGGTTAAAGCAAGCAGGGATACCTGCCTAGATGTGCTAATTGCCTGTGCAATCATTTCTATTGATTTACTTTTGCGATATGGAGGATTTTAATCTCAAACTTATTTCCACCATCATTTTAATGAATTTTGATTTAATATTATAAGAAGAGCTTTAATCACCATCTGATACATTTGCTTTTTTTTTTTAATTTCAGCTAGCAGACAAAGAATAGAAGTCAAAGCAAACTACGCCAGAATTCGGAAGAAGTATGGCCCGGAAGCAACTGATGTCATTGTATCTGAACCCGAGAGCCTTGATCTTCAGGTTGTATCATACAACAAATCCACAAGCTGTATACAGAGCAGTTATATTAACCAATAGATCTTCCAAACATAAGAATTAACGAGGTATCTCAATATATTGACACATGTTTACTGCAGACAATTTCACAATGAGATCTGAATTCTAAAAGGCATGGGTGATTATTACTAGCCACAGAAGTATGTGACGTTCTTAGCACATATCATTATTACTCTTTAGTATATGATAGTTCTATGACTGTAATCCATTTAAATTCAGCAGAGGACATGTTCTGCTCTTTAAATTGCTCTTTTATGTTTTCAACCTAATTTGACTTGAATAATTAGTGTTATATTACTTTCCCTAGCTCTGATATTCTTTATTGTCATCCTAGATATTTAATACTACGTTAAGAGATATGGCCTGCCCATTTCAGGAGCTTACATATACCCAACACGCTGGCTTTTCATTTTCAATGAGCTGAGATAAAGCACATTTTCTATAGCATGTGAGCGTTAAAGTCATTCAGAACAACAAATGCGATCGTTCACCAGACTAGAGATCCACTGTAGTCAGTCAGATAAATGTACAATTGGATAGATATTTTCTATAGAATGGCCTTCATAATAAATGTTAATATGCTTTCAAATGATAGATAGATGTAAATGATAAATGTCTTTATAGCATAAATTGCAAACATCTTAGCTGAAGTTTATTTACACAATTCAGGTTTAAGGTAGTATTTAAGGTGCAAGGACATTCAATTTTTGTAATGTTCTGCCCTTTTTCAAAATCACTTCAAAGGGACAGTCAACACCAGAATTCTTGTTTTTTTAAAAGATAAATAATCCCTTAATTACCCATTCCCCAGTTTTGCATAACTAATACAGCTATAATAATACACTTTTTACCTCTGTAATTACCTTGTATCTAAGTCTCTGCAGACTGCCACCTTATTTCAGTTCATTTGACAGACTTGCATTTTAGCCAATCAGTGCTCACTCCTCAGTAAATTCACGTGCATGAGCTCAATGTTATCTATATGAAACACATGAACTAACGCCCTCTAGTAGTCAAAATGCATTCAGATTAGAGGCAGCCTTCAAGGTCTAAGAAATTAGCATATGAACCTCCTAGGTTTAGCTTTCAACTAAGAATACCAAGTTAACAAAGCAAAATTGGTGATAAAAGTAAATTGGAAAGTTGTTTAAAATGGCATGCCCTATTTAAATCATGAAAGGTTTTTTTTGGACTTGACCGTCCCTTTAAACCATTTAGATGTATTAAAGTAACATATCTACTAATACTGAATATAAGAAGAAAAAAAAATTCTCCCCATAACAACGAATGAACGATTGCCAGCTGACATGTCACATCCAGAATGTTCTCCAGAAATTGTGCTAACACTAACATTTACCTCCTGTATTAAACACATTGACAAAGGACATGGAATGCAATTGTGCAAAAACTTTAGTGTGTTTTTTTGAGTATTATATTATAATATATTTATTTTTTCTTCACATCCATAACCAAGCATAGTGAGATAAACAGATCGTATGCTACAATTTACTAGATTATTTGATGGAACTAGCAAAACTGATGAGACTTCTTAGACAGACCAGAGAGCGTTAGAGAACGGGGCCCTAAAGAAGAACTGTTATACATTGCAAGGCAACCCTCTCTAGCTGCTAAACCTTACCCATACCACAATCCTTTTGATATTGCAAGATTTACAATCTACAGTATCACCATATCCAACAGTGGGCTAGTGGAATTGTCTGTGTGATATACAATATAGTGAATGTCAATAAAAATCCAATTTTCTTTTTTTTACTTTTTATCTTGTGGTTACTTGTCTTTAAAAATATAAAAATGTAATTAATAATACTAACTTTAATAACAAGTTAACAAAAACAACTCTTATCTGGGTAAAGTAATAACTTAATATACCATTTGTTCTGTGAGTTAGAAATAAAATTATACCAGATAATGAATTAATAATTTCATTTAAGATTAGCTCAATAAATCTTTACTGATTTACTATGAATATTGAGTTTGTAAAATTAGTTCTATTTTGTATTGCATTCCAGTTTCTTGTTTAGTGAGCGTTGGTTTGCTTTTCTGACAAATTTTTACAAACTAATAATATTTTGTTGCTAAGATGTACAGTTTTTTATGCTTCAGTCTATAGTGGATATCATCTACTGCAAAGAATATTTTAGCATAAAACAATATCTGAATAATGTGAAACAAAAAGATAAATGTATTAACCCTATGTTTATCATATGTCGGCTTTGGTGCAGGATAACGTTACTTTTATACGAACAGTTATTTCAGTTTTCTGGTCAGAATAAGTAAAGACCTTTTTTTATAACTATTATAAAATTATACCACACATCCATGAAAGAAAATTAGATTTCATAGCCTGTGCCAGACCTTGAATATAAATTCAGCCTTGGAGCAATGAATTTAAAATTGTTATTACTTAATCTGCCTACTTTATTACTTCCTTTTCCTAATGTGGTTGACACTTGACTGAAACTCATCTCTCCCTCTCCTCCTCTACAGGGTGAAATTCTCTTCTGTCCGTCAGAACACAGTGAACGCAAAAAGAACTAAATAAATTGACATTTGAGAAGTATTTAGCCTAAATGGATTACACAGTTATGTACAAATCATTCCTAAGAAGGTTCTACGCAGGTTAAGATTACTGTCAAGGTGAAATTTAGCCTGCCACCATAAAATAGGGGGGATAATGTGAGATTGTGACAGTAGCCTCCTCCCCCCCTTTTAAATACCAGCTCAAACCTTTTTTATTCTTGTAAAAATTAATGTTATGTAATATTCAGTGACTAATAAATAATGTAGAGGTTTCCAACACATCTTATAGCGACCACAATTTAGTTAACTCCTAAAACAAATTCTGGTGAAGTTATTTAGGGCAACATCATCAAGTTTGCATTAGTTAAACTATGTGTTTATTTATATCTACATAGATAAAGAATAGCACATTTAGGGCCAGCTTACAAGTGGAGCGCTAAGTATCGCTTTCATGAAAACGATATTAGCGCTCCACTGAGTAATATCAGAGCACACTAATGTGCCCTGGCGTTACAAGTTGTCAGCAATACGAACGCGAGCATTGTGCTCATGAGAGCGCACTTCTATAGGCTCCAATGGGAGCCTCATTCTGATGCCGTCAGAGACGGCACAGAACCTAAGCGCAGCGATGGCAGCAAATATAAATATATGTATATGATTATATACATATATATTTATGTGTATATACTCATAACACATAAATATATATGTATATAAGCATATACATATATATTTACAGGGAAAACACAGTTCCTTTTTTGTTATAACACCCCACTCACAACTTTAGCCCCAAAATACTGCCTAGTGCAGTTATTTTTTTTAAATAAAAATGCTGCTATCTTTATTTTTTAATAAAATGCACTACACTGTATTTTGATGGCATTTGTGGCACAATTATAAAATTAACCAGAGATCTAATCTCTGGTTAATTTTTTTAAACGCTAATTGCTAATGGTAGCAATAACCAGCCGCTTGTAATGGCTTGTAAATTATCTTGTGCCCGCAAATGGGCAAATTTGCCGTTTGTGGGCGTGCAATAATTTAGCCCTTTTTTTGTAGCAGGAATTTTCTTTAAAGGGACATTAATATTATTTTATATGCACCAGAAATTAATTAAAGCATTGAAAAATATATGCATTAAAAAAAAATAATCATTTTAGTAGCAAAATTGACATTCATTTGATATGATACACCACTTGAACAGTATTGAGTGTTGCTGAGCGTCTGTCCTTTGCTGTGGCGAATTATGGGCCGATATAAATGTGGCTCCTGCTCATATCAAGCAATCAGTTTTCAGCATTTAGTAGGGTAAGGATTCCAACTTCCATAGAATGTATTAAAACCTGAGGGCAGTGGGAAAATATTCATTTTCAGATGTAATTTACAAGAAAAAAACACACAATAAACAATGAAAGTGTATGACAAATTTTTTCACTTTTAAAGTGAATGTAAAGTTTCATGAATGAGTGCCCGGTTTTTAAAACTACTATTAAAAACGGGCACTTTCATTCATGAAACTTTACATTGCAGCGTTTTTCTTTAGCAAACACAGACCGCGTTCCTCCGCCCGCAGCTCCTCTGTACTTACCTCATTAATGACGAAACCGGCTTTCTCCAATAATGGCTTCCACCCCAGAGTGTCCATCTCTTGAGGCCACGCCGTGATTGGAGGAAGCCGGTTTCATCATTGAAGGGCTAAGTACAGAGGAGCTGCGGGCGGAGGATCGCAGCAAGTATTTAACCCCTTGAGTGCTAACAACGGCTCTGATCTGTTTCTCACTCCGGTGGTAACGATGGCTCAAAGCCGTCGCTAGCACTCTCCCACCTTGAGGGAGATCTGGGGGCTCCCACCCGCTCCTACTCCGGCGATCGTCCCTGTAGAGTGACAGGCATTGCCGGGGCTTTTCGTTTTGCGTGGTGACGTCACATGTAATTTATTTAAAAAAAGACAATTGACAATATAGGGAAAGGGGGCATGCTGCTTAGAAGCCTGTATCTCAGGCATCTACAGACCCCCAAGACCCACCGTTGGAAAGGTAATCGCCTAACCTTTCCAACGGTATAAGTCTTGGGGATCTGAGAAAAAAAAAAAAATTAAAAAACCCTTAAATGTGCTTAGCACCCAGGTGGGAAAGTGTTTAGCACTCAAAGGGTTAAAAAAAACGCCTCAATTTAAAGTTTCATGAATGAAAGTGCCCCTGTTTTTTTTAAAAAAACGGGCACTCATTCATGAGACTTTACATTCACTTTAATATTTAAACTTTTTATTGGAAATTTAATTTTGAATTTAATGTCTCTTTTAACAGTTCTACTTCCACAACTGAATGTAATGTTTTATCACCAAATCAGGAGTTATGTATGTACCTCATTTTTTTCTCATGCAGTAGTAATTCATTACTGACTTTGCATTCCCATTGAGATATTCCTGGCCGTTAATTCAGCATGCAGTGGTATCACAGAAAAGAGGCCTTAAATAGGCTTACAAGACATGTTGTCATAGCAACACCATAAGATACAGGAAATCTTTATTTTATGTAATTATGGACATGGGGAAATTGGAAATATAAGAAAATATAAAGGCAGGATTTGATTACTTTACATGTCCCATTTAAATGATTTGCCTAGGAGACAGGGCATGAAAAGAGAATCTGATTTTAACCCCTTTGCTGCCTAGCCGCAGCATATGAAAATATGTAATCACATGTTTAACTTGATGGATACAGAAAATTAGGTAAGAATTACACATTTAAAATAAATATACAAGAAAATACTATATAGTTATTTACTTTACCCACTTAACAATTTTCATCAGTATTGCATTTAGTACTGGTATCCGACTTTCTCTACAGGTTAAACAAACATTCCACTACAAAGAATAGTTGGTCTCTATAGACCCAGAACAATTTACAAAATCAACTATGTAATATACACTTACTTAAAGAAAAAATGTTAGCCTTAGCCTATTTTATTATATATATATATTAGCAAAAATGCTTCTAGTAAAATGTATGACTGTTTTTCAGTGGAATATGCAAATATACTATGAGGGCCCATTCCTGCTCAGAAAGGTGACTGGTGTGTATTGCCTCTGAAGACATAATGTGTGTCCTACAAGCTTCTGCTGACTCTCTGAGATGTAGTGTTCAAATATTGGTAAATGGGCCCTCACAGGATATATGCGTATGCCAAAGAATACAGTAATAACTTTTATTATAGGCATTTCTGCTAATTAAAGTGTATTACAAAACTGCTTCTATTTCAAATTGAAATTTTTGACCCTTCAACCCCTTAGTGACCAGACCGATTTTCAATTTTCTTACCGTTTGGGACCAAGGCTATTTTTACATTTCTGCTGTGTTTGTGTTTAGCTGTAATTTTCCTCTTACTCATTTACTGTACCCACACATATTATATACCATTTTTTTTCTCCATTAAAGGGACTTTCTAAAGATACCATTTCCATCATATCTTATAATTTACTATAAAAAAATTATAAAATATGATGGAAAAAAACACACTTTTTCTAACTTTGGACCCCAAAATCTGTTACACATCTACAGCCACCAAAAAAAAAACCCATGCTAAATAGTTTCTAAATTTTGTCCTGAGTTTAGAAATACCCAATGTTTACATGTTCTTAGCAAGTTATAATGCAATAAGTACAAGTAGCACTTTGCTATTTCCAAACCATTTTTTTTCCCCAAAATTCCCCAAAGTTACATTGTAACACTGAAAAAAAATTGTTCACTTTTTCACTAACTTTAGGTTTCTCACTGAAATTATTTACAAACAGCTTGTGCAATTATGGCACAAATGGTTGTAAATGCTTCTCTGGGATCCCCTTTGTTCAGAAATAGCAGACATTTATGGCTTTTTGGTAATTTGAAAGCCGCTAAATGCCGCTGCGCACCACACTTGAATTATGCCCAGCATTGAAGGGGTTAATTTGGTAACTTGTAGTGAGCTTGTAGGGTTAATTTTAGCTGTAGTGTAGTAGACAACCCAAAGTATTGATCTAGGTCCATTTTGGTAAATTTCACCGCCAAATGTGATCAAATAAAAAAAAAAAGTAAACTTTTTCACAAATTTTAGGTTTCTCATTGAAATGATTTACAAACAGTTAGTGCAATCATGGCACAAATGTTTGTAAATGCTTCTCTGGGATCCCCTTTGTTCAGAAATAGCAGACACTTTTTGGTAATTAGAATGCAGCTAAGCACCACACCTTTATTATGCCCAGCAGTTAAGGGGTTAATTTTAGCTTTAGTGTAGAGATCAGCCTCCCACCTGACACATCCCACCCCCTGATCCCTTCCTGACCCCCCTCAAACATCTCTCTTTCTTCTCCCACCTCACAATTGTCACCGTCATCTTAAGTACTGTCAGAAAGTCTGCCAGTACTAAAATAAAAGGCTTTTTTATATATATTTATTCTGCCATGATCAACCCCCCCATACAGCTCTCTAACCCTCCCCCTTCTACCTATTTTCCACCATCTTGGGTACTGGCAGCTGTCTGCCAGTACCCAGTTTGCTAAAAAACAATAAACAACAACAAAAAAACAGTTTTCTGGAGTCTAGCTGCCCTCTCCAAACATTTATTTCCCTCTCTGAACTTAATGTAGTGTGCACACGCGCTCCCCCGTGCGCTTCTGCTCACTGGCGCGCACTGCAGGGACAGTATCCCGAAGTCCCTCCAACAATGGGCTGCCCACCCACCTCCCTGCTACGGCTCCCATCCACCAACTATTGGCACCATCTCTGGCCGATGCAGAGAGGGCCACAGAGTGGCTCTCTCTGCATCAGATGTTAAAAATAGGGTATTGCAGGATTCCTCAATATTGAGGCATCGCTGCAATACCCTGAAAGCGCCTGGAAGTGATCACAATCACTTCCAACGCTTGAAACCCCAAGCACTTCCTTGGTCATTAACTGACACTTTTTGTAGGACGTGACTGGCATGTCCTTGGTCGTTAAGGGGTTAAAGGAAGAATAAAATTAAAATAAGACTTTCATGATTCAGATAGAGCACATCATTTTAAACAGCTTTACATTTCACTTCTATTATCAGAATGTGCACAAGGAAAATTGAACCAACTTTGAAATTTGTTAAAATAATATACTACTTATTTGAAATTCATAATAAAGACTCGATGATCTATAGGTCTCTGGGCTGGCCAGATAATTAAAGAATGCTCGCCAGTACTTGTATTTCCCTGGTGGAATGCTCTAAAGCCACTTTTACCCTGAAAACAGGGTGTGTCACTAAAGGGCGTATACTGCATTTTCATATGAAAAGTGCACAATAATATTCATATTTTAAACATCATACAAAATTAATAATTGAAATATTCACACATAAATAAGCAGGGAAAATTTGTATTGTTAAGGTGCATCAAAATACAAAGCGTAATTGTTGTTTTTTCGTAAGATTGGCTAAACATGGGCATTCCATGGTCGTATATGAAATTGTCCTTCTAATCCCAGTGTAATTCTGTAAAGATTTTCTCACTTCAGCTCTAAGAGTTTTTTCTCACCATCTAAAGGGTGGTGAGCTTCTCTCAAAATAACCCTAATAGACAAACACATGCATACGAAAATATAGGTGATTGTAATATGCTACACGCAAAAAGCAGCGTAATGTTATTTATATTGGCTGCAGGATTTTATTTTTACAGTTTACCCCCTGCTCACTGCTAATGCTAACTTTGCTCCATGGTGCAAAGTTTCCCTTTCCAGCGAGCTCCATTACTTTCAATAAGAGACATCTCGCCACTTGCAGGGACTGCCCCTTTTTTACAATAATTCTACCAGGGCAGCCCCTGTGAGGATCGGTGAGAAAAAAACCACGTCTGAAATTGCGAGGTTAAGGTCATGGGGCCTTAGGCGCTCTTGTCTTTTTTTTTTATTATGCATTTGTTAATAACGCAATTCTACTGTATTTAATGTTACTTTAACCTAATCACTGATTTCCAGCAAAACATCAGAAACAAAAAAGGTTGTGCAGAAGGCAGAAATAATTGTTTTCATTACTCTTTAACCAATGATTTGTATAGTCTATTAAATTTATTTTGGGTCAATATATTTTTAATATTGTATTATTTTTATTGTTTACATTCATAAAAGTCAGGACATTTTCTGCCTACTGAAGCATAGAAGGGGACATGTACAGATCTCCCAACTGTCCCTCACATGATTGTCATAGTATGGGCGCTCTACCCTGTTGTCCTTCACAGAAAATATCCCAGTTTCCAAAATGAAACCAAGGACTTCAGGACTCTGCCCACGATGACCTATCCCAACCCTGCTCATGACACGCCCATGTCAAACCCCTCTGGTCAAGTTCCACCCACATAACACTTCTTGGTCCCGCAACAAGTTACCCTTACACAGCCTAGACCTCCCAGCGTGGGACATTTGGGAGGTATGCATGCAGCACTTGCTTGTTACACTTCAAATTATTTCAGTCTTAAGTTTTAGGCAGTTATGTAATGCAAAAAAAAACATACAGGGATCTATTCACAAAGCTCTGACTTCACAACTGACTTTATAAACAAAGAGCTTTGCTTATAGTGAGTGGACCGGTATTTAATCTGAAGACCAAAGTGAAGTGATTTATTTTTAAATGAGTCTAGTACTTGACACCAATGGAATTTGTTAATTTACTTGACCTTTGGGGTCCT
The DNA here is from genome assembly GCF_027579735.1 of Bombina bombina. Taxonomy (NCBI): domain Eukaryota; kingdom Metazoa; phylum Chordata; class Amphibia; order Anura; family Bombinatoridae; genus Bombina; species Bombina bombina. Next base: position 166,276,025 of record NC_069505.1, on the reverse strand, counting down.
TCAGAAAAGACCTAACTAATATCCAATATGCTGGGAGTGATCTAAAACAGTACCTGCCACTTAGCATTGCTAAGGTAACTTAATAGTCTTTATCTGTTGTGTAGTTGTATCTTATTTCTTCAATAAACATTCTATAGAGCTTGGATACTCTATATCTAGCATGTTCCAGTGTGACATTGTATCAGATCTAATTAAAACAAAGAAAGAAATATATTGGCACTGTGAAAGTAATGAGTGGTAGGGCAGACACCACAAAGCGTGTCCAGTGCTACCCCTTTTAATAGACAAAAGATTAGGCACTCACATCCACTAGAAAGTGTTAGTAATAGTTAAAAATTACATTTTATTATCATAAAGTAAAATAAGAGTATTATGTCCTAAAAAGGACCATACCGCTATGCAAAAACAAACATACAAACTGAGTGCTCTAACACATAGCTGTATACGCCGGCTTCAGATGATATGGGTGAAGGGCACACATTAGCTCTTGTTGTAGATACTGAGTGCTCTAACACATAGCTGGATACGCCGGCTTCAGATGACATGGGTGAAGGGCACACATTAGCTCTTGTTGTAGATACTGAGTGCTCTAACACATAGCTGTATACGCCGGCTTCAGATGACATGGGTGAAGGGCACACATTAGCTCTTGTTGTAGATACTGAGTGCTCTAACACATAGCTGTATACGCCGGCTTCAGATGACATGGGTGAAGGGCACACATTAGCTCTTGTTGTAGATACTGAGTGCTCTAACACATAGCTGTATACGCCGGCTTCAGATGACATGGGTGAAGGGCACACATTAGCTCTTGTTGTAGATACTGAGTGCTCTAACACATAGCTGTATACGCCGGCTTCAGATGACATGGGTGAAGGGCACACATTAGCTCTTGTTGTAGATACTGAGTGCTCTAACACATAGCTTGATACGCCGGCTTCAGATGACATGGGTGAAGGGCACACATTAGCTCTTGTTGTAGATACTGTGTGCTCTAACACATAGCTGGATACGCCGGCTTCAGATGACATGGGTGAAGGGCACACATTAGCTCTTGTTGTAGATACTGAGTGCTCTAACACATAGCTTGATACGCCAGCTTCAGATAACATGGGTGAAGGGCACACATTAGCTCTTGTTGTAGATACTGAGTGCTCTAACACATAGCTGTATACGCCGGCTTCAGATGACATGGGTGAAGGGCACACATTAGCTCTTGTTGTAGATACTGAGTGCTCTAAAACACATAGCTGTATACGCCGGCTTCAGATGACATAGGTGAAGGGCACACATTAGCTCTTGTTGTAGATACTGAGTGCTCTAACACATAGCTGTATATGCCGGCTTCAGATGACATGGGTGAAGGGCACACATTAGCTCTTGTTGTAGATACTGAGTGCTCTAACACATAGCTGGATACGCCGGCTTCAGATGACATGGGTGAAGGGCACACATTAGCTCTTGTTGTAGATACTGAGTGCTCTAACACATAGCTTGATACGCCAGCTTCAGATGACATGGGTGAAGGGCACACATTAGCTCTTGTTGTAGATACTGAGTGCTCTAACACATAGCTGTATACGCCGGCTTCAGATGACATGGGTGAAGGGCACACATTAGCTCTTGTTGTAGATACTGAGTGCTCTAACACATAGCTGGATACGCCGGCTTCAGATGACATGGGTGAAGGGCACACATTAGCTCTTGTTGTAGATACTGAGTGCTCTAACACATAGCTGTATACGCCGGCTTCAGATGACATGGGTGAAGGGCACACATTAGCTCTTGTTGTAGATACTGAGTGCTCTAACACATAGCTTGATACGCCAGCTTCAGATGACATGGGTGAAGGGCACACATTAGCTCTTGTTGTAGATACTGAGTGCTCTAACACATAGCTGTATACGCCAGCTTCAGATGACATGGGTGAAGGGCACACATTAGCTCTTGTTGTAGATACTGAGTGCTCTAACACATAGCTGTATACGCCAGCTTCAGATGACATGGGTGAAGGGCACACATTAGCTCTTGTTGTAGATACTGAGTGCTCTAACACATAGCTGTTTACGCCGGCTTCAGATGACATGGGTGAAGGGCACACATTAGCTCTTGTTGTAGATACTGAGTGCTCTAACACATAGCTGTATACGCCGGCTTCAGATGACATGGGTGAAGGGCACACATTAGCTCTTGTTGTAGATACTGAGTGCTCTAACACATAGCTGTATACGCCGGCTTCAGATGACATGGGTGAAGGGCACACATTAGCTCTTGTTGTAGATACTGAGTGCTCTAACACATAGCTTGATACGCCAGCTTCAGATGACATGGGTGAAGGGCACACATTAGCTCTTGTTGTAGATACTGAGTGCTCTAACACATAGCTTGATACGCCAGCTTCAGATGACATGGGTGAAGGGCACACATTAGCTCTTGTTGTAGATACTGAGTGCTCTAACACATAGCTGGATACGCCGGCTTCAGATGACATGGGTGAAGGGCACACATTAGCTCTTGTTGTAGATACTGAGTGCTCTAACACATAGCTGGATACGCCGGCTTCAGATGACATGGGTGAAGGGCACACATTAGCTCTTGTTGTAGATACTGAGTGCTCTAACACATAGCTGTATACGCCGGCTTCAGATGACATGGGTGAAGGGCACACATTAGCTCTTGTTGTAGATACTGAGTGCTCTAACACATAGCTGGATACGCCGGCTTCAGATGACATGGGTGAAGGGCACACATTAGCTCTTGTTGTAGATACTGAGTGCTCTAACACATAGCTGTATACGCCGGCTTCAGATGACATGGGTGAAGGGCACACATTAGCTCTTGTTGTAGATACTGAGTGCTCTAACACATAGCTGTATACACCAGCTTCAGATGACATGGGTGAAGGGCACACATTAGCTCTTGTTGTAGATACTGAGTGCTCTAACACATAGCTGTATACGCCGGCTTCAGATGACATGGGTGAAGGGCACACATTAGCTCTTGTTGTAGATACTGAGTGCTCTAACACATAGCTGTATACGCCGGCTTCAGATGACATGGGTGAAGGGCACACATTAGCTCTTGTTGTAGATACTTAGTGCTCTAACACATAGCTGTATACGCCGGCTTCAGATGACATGGGTGAAGGGCACACATTAGCTCTTGTTGTAGATACTGAGTGCTCTAACACATAGCTTGATACGCCGGCTTCAGATGACATGGGTGAAGGGCACACATTAGCTCTTGTTGTAGATACTGAGTGCTCTAACACATAGCTGTATACGCCAGCTTCAGATGACATGGGTGAAGGGCACACATTAGCTCTTGTTGTAGATACTGAGTGCTCTTCCCCCCTGTCACCTGAAGCCGACATTTCCAACTATCGGCCAGAAAACTGAACATAATACTCTTATTTTACTTAGTTAGTAATAGTTAAACATTAACTTTTATTATCATAACACTTTATAGTGCACTTACAATAAATCTGACTGCAGACAGACCTCCAATGGCTCAATGACTTATTTTGTATGGTCTGGAATTGAAACATATTCACAATTGATTATGAATATCAGCACACAGCGAACCTGCATATCTCTATTGTACATTGCCTTACAATTAATGAGCGTATTTGTAATCTAAGAGAGTTTTGCCCCTGAGATTTCTCAGGGGCTCCTGGGGGCCTGTCTGCGTTGTTAGCCATGTCTCCAAGTCAGATCAATCGGCGTTTGTACACAGAAAGGAGCAGGAGGCCACAAAAATGAAGATGTTCTATGCCATCCTAAAGGCGTTTAATATCTTAGCAGCATCTAGGATATTATCTATTTTGTTTTGTGTTTTGTATATCCTTTGTTGAAAAACATATATAAGTAGGTTAATGGAGCAGCAATGCACTAGGGGAACTAGCTGCTGATTGGTGGCTGCACATACATGCATCTTGTCATTGGCTCATCAAATATGCTTAGCTCTCAGTGGTGCAGTGCTGCTCCTTCAACAAAGGATCCTGAGAGAATAAAGCAAATTTGATTATAAAAGTCAAATTGAAAGTTGTTTAACATTGTATATTGTATCTTAATCATGAAAAAAATAGGTTTGTGTCCCTTTAATAGCTTTATTTTAACGTGCAAAAAAAAAAAGTTGTGTCCCTTTTTAAGCTCATCAACTTGCAGAACACATGCAAAGTTGTCTAAAAATATTAAAATTTGATTAAATGAAGGCTGAACCCCACTGTGTTTAATATGATTGTCTACTTCATAAATTCTTATGCCTCTGGCGGACTTTAGTAGCTAGACCCTATAATGTTCAGATCGTTTGAACAATATTCTCCAAGATTCTTTTAATGCCAACGGGTTAACAGAAAATAAAGTATACTCATTAAAAGCAGAGAGTAACTGATGTGTTATATAAATATATCAGTTTAGAAGTCATTATACAAATCAGTTTAAAACTAAGAGAGATTTAATGGTAAAATTCCAAGTGATTCAGCAAGTCTGCATTCTGTCCACATTACTTATTTTAATTGATAATCATTTCTGTAATTTGAATTGCTTAGCTTTATTGTTTGCAGTGGCCCTGTTTATTACATTGGCTGCAGTAAAACCAGAGTTTGCTGAATTAGCACTAAGAATTGTAACAAATACTACATAGCTAAAAATATATAGATTTTTATAGACCTCTTTTCATTTCAGAAAAATAAAAAATAAATAAAGGATAAACAAGTTTTATTTTGTTAGTGTGTTTTATCATCTCACATCGTTGCCTGGTAATTTCAATTATGCAAATTTTGTTAGCGAAATTCATGTCAAATCTCTAAATATATTACACACGTACAGCATTTGATTACTCTGTATTTCAATCTCCCCTAACTGATGACTGAAGGTTGCTCTGTGATTATATTTCTCAATGCGCCATATATTCCTCTGATAAAAGAATGCACTTCATCGCAAGTTAAATGATTAGCCTTATCCAAATTAGAAACAGAATGATAATTTTGCATTGTCTTGAAAGATCATATACATTAACTTTGTACATTATTTAGCTGTTTACACATCAAATGTTAAGTCTTGTTTTGAGAAATGTTTTTTAATGTATATCTTTAAATAAATGTTTATTTCTACAATGTTGGAGGTTTGATATAGTTATTTTAATTGTTTTCAAATACAAGTTGCAAAACATATTAATTTTCTATTTTATCCATTGGAAATTTTAGTCACGTTCTCAAACATTTTTTTAAATAATAAATACAGATTGTTTGCGAAAGATGATAACTATGCAATGCCTGTAGTTGATGTAGCTAATTTTGCAAAGCACCCTGGCTTTATCATTCACAATAATATTAAAAAAAAAAGATTCTTCTTATTGGTCTGTTGATCAGGGTTAGATAATATATTCCTATGAGTTTAAATAACAGTGCAACTATTGGTATCATGCTCAGGTTTTCGATTATATACAAGCATTTTCTTTATTGTTCTTTAGTAATATTGCACTATGTTTATATTTATTTTCTTGGTTTTTACATTATTTATTATTGAAGACTGATCCACTGCATCACTAGACATCATGATTTAGACACAGTAGACATGTAGCATTAAAGAGCCACCACCCTATTTAACCATGGGCATGAGGTACTTTTCCATATGGCTACCTCTCTGTGTGTGCCAAAACCACCTCTGGTGTTTATTGCCAAAAAGCTCTATTTTGTTTTCATCTGACCATTGAACCCAATCCCATTTGAAGTTTCAGTAGTGTCGGGCAAACTGAAGATGCTTGAGTTTGTTTTTGAGAGAGTAGAGGCTTTTTTCTTGTGGCGATGAAAGTGACGTCTAATTGTAGTTTTGGAGACTTTCTAACCCCAAGATGCAACTAACTTCTGCAATTCTTCAGCTTTGATCCTTGAAGATATTTTGGCCACTCTAACCATCCTCTTCACAGTACATTTAGACAATATAGACACATGTCTAGGTTGATTCATAACATTTCCAGTTGACTGGAACTTCTTAATTATTGTCCTGATGGTGGAAATGATGCATGGTGAACAGGAAAGGGTGCAGCTTTGTCAAGTGTTGATTTTAGTGCTGTAATTATACTGTAAGGCCACAAGGTCTGGGCAAGAACGGGATACAATATTAGAGAAGAGAGGTTGCAGTTGAGCAGAAACGTCTTTGAGAATCCAAGTCATAAAAAATAATTGCAAGTTAGCAGTTTTTGGGGGCTTGTGAGGATGCTGCAGTTAGAGTAAAAGAGAAAGTTAGTAGATAGCGGTCAGAGAGAGGAAAGGGGATGTAATAGAACTTGGAAACGGCACAGAGATTGGTGAACACCAGGAAATTAGAGTTGCCTTTGCAGTGGGTTGGAGATGATGCCCACTGGGACAGGCCAAAATGGAAATGTAGAGGCAGCAGGCATGTTAGGATTGTCAAAAGGTATGTTGAATTCACCTAAGATGAGAGAAGGTATGTTATAAGAGAGGAAGTGTGGGAGCCAGGCTTCAAAGTGGTCTGAAAATTATGATTATCAGGAGGCTGATAGATAATAGCAAGAATAGAGAACTATAGTGGAGAAGAGGCAGAGTGTGTGAACTAAAAAAGATGAGAAAGGGAGGGAGGGAGGGGTGAAGTAATGCAGCGGAAGGTACACCATGGAAACAGAAGGACTCCTACTCCCCCTCCTTGTCTGTCTCCTGGCCTGGGAGTGTGACTGAAGTGCAGGCCACCATAGGATAGAGAGGAAACAATTCTGGGGAATTGACAGAAGTGCAGCTAATGAGATTTAGAGGGTTACGTGGACAATGTTTTGGAGGTGTCAATCATGGCAGAGGGAGGAGCTGAGTTAGGTGAGACATCCCCAGTTGCAAGGAGGAGAAAGATAGTAAGAAAAGAAGATGAGATTTTGTCTTATGTGAGTGTCTAAGCTTACTATCAGTGGAGTATGGTCAGCTGAGTGATGTGAGAGAGGAATAGAGTCCATGTGTGTTGTAGAGGGGAGTGGATAGAAGAGAATGAGAGATATGAATAGTCTGAGTGCTATTTGTAAAATGAGTAGCTGTGACTTTAAGGAGAAGGAATGATACAGTAAAGGCATAAAGGAGAAAGAAAGTGTAGCATGTTTAACAGGTAGATGGAATTTAGGGAGATAATAAATAAGAAAGTACCTCTTTATAACTTGTCCACTCCTTTGTCTAACTCTGTGTATGACTCCTCCAATACACTTATAAACTCCACATTTAAGGAACTGCACACATGCTACAAACTACAAATGCCCTGCAAAGCTAAAGTTGGTGTGAGGCTTGTGTATAGCTACTCAGCCATTGAAACTCATTTCATAAAGCTTCACGTGCACAGTTTTTATTGCTTCCAGAAGCTAAGTACTTCAACACTTAGCTGCCTCACTCTGCGTTTAAGACTTTGTGGCTGATGTGATAAAAGGTTCTCAGGAGGGGCGGAGCCGGCCAAGGTAGAGAATGGCCGCACACCTTTAGAGCTCCTGCTTAACCGTCCTCTTAAATGGCAAAAAAGAAGCTTTTTATATCCCAAAACTGCTAAATAATGTAAGCGGACTGAAGGAGAATCAAAGTTAGGTGGAAGGCACAGCCAAAAGGACACCTGTACACAAATTTCTACGCTATCTGTGTGAGATCCCCTTGCACGCTTTACCGGGAGAGACGCCGAAAGGGAAGGCGGAGGTGTGCTGTGTACACATACCGCAGAGGAAGCCTCGAGCGGTATCTTAGCTCCTGGGGAGAGTGTGGAAAGGGAGCGGGTGCATGAAAAAGCTAGCCCTGAAGGTACATTGCACAGGTGGAGGTTGAGGCTCCGGACCGCGGGCCACTGAGGGAACGAGCTCCCGGGTCGGACCTGGACAGGTGTGGGCGTCTACCTGCCGCGCCTTAAAGATCACAACCGGCATAACCCGGAGAGGAGTAAAGA